>NW_010233163.1:10442-30623 GCF_000690775.1 Eurypyga helias | reverse complement strand
ACTTTTCAAACAGATATGCTGAAATATTTTCTTTTAAACAGACCCAGCAGCTATTTGTATTTCCTTTGCTTGAATCCACACCCCCGATGCAGTCTTAATTATAATGACAGCAAATGAGACAATTAATGCAATATGCGAAAAAACCACTTTTGGGAAAGGCGCATGAGAATACTTTGGCCAGTATTAGCAGTTGTGCTATACTTTACATCTAATTAGGGCTGTTCCACAGTGTCACCAACCCTCTGTCATTACCCTGCGAACTCCCCGGCTGCGGCGATGCATTTGCTGGACCAGCGGGAACGTGTCAGACCGCAGTCACACTTCCCCAAATCCTCTCACGTGCGGATCCCTCGCGTCGACCCTCTCCTTCCCCTCCCTTCCCCTCTCCCCCCTCGCCTTCCCCCCACCCGTGGTGTGACATTTTCTTCATGACAGTCTGTCTCCGAACTGCACTTGCTGCCGCCTCGGTAAAGGCTTACAAAGAGAGTGTAACAGCCAGTGGCCAATCGAGTTTGTGCGAGCTCCATCAGCTATGGATGAAACATCCACGAGAGAGAATAAGGACTTAGAAGAAAACTGGATAAAAGGGCTGCGACGGGAAGCTAGCTGGCAGGTTAGTGATACAAAGACGTATGCTTGCAAGCAGATTGAATCCCAGCGCTAGAAATCTCTCAACTTTTTAACCTAAGCATAGGTGAAACGTGTATTTATTTGTAGCAATGCCTGAAAGCATATTCCTACGAGAACAGTTACCATTATCATCTTATTTTCTTGGAAAGAATAGTTGTGAGATTCCAAAGCCATCTATTCCAAACTGTAGGACGAGTAAGTAGTTTTATAAATCTGCAGACGTTACCAAATGCACACTTGCTTAATAAAGGTCCCTGCAATAACAAGTTGCAGGTGCATGCTGTAATATCAAAGGGAATACATGGCTCGTGTCTGCATACATGCGAGTTTATACCATTAAAAAATATAATATACCACCTGTCACCCTGTTACTTAATTGTATTGTAGTCACTGTAACAAGAGGTTTCTTTTAGCCTCTTTTAATGAGGCAACATCTTTAAATGCACAATGCTTGTTTTCTTTATTATGCTGGACTCACAATAGATATGTATGCAATTCAATCCAAAGGCAGGCAGTTTTCATTAAAGTGTGCAGAGCAATAATGTTTACATTATGCAGTACCTTTCTGGAGTTTGCAGAATTAGATACCATTTCAGACCTGCTAAGCCCCACTGAGTGGTTGTGATTGCTCTTTACATTACATCCTAAGCATCGTCTGTGCACTTTTTTCTGCTCTATTGCATTTTAATTAGTCAATCAACAATATTCAAGAGATGTGTCACCAAGTTATTTCTTTTTTTCCCCTTACTGCTTCTTACATGTTTGTTTTTTTTTTTTTAAGAAGGTGGTGGTGGTTGTTGTTGCTATTGTTGTTATTATTGTTATTAATAATAATATTATTATTACTATTATTTTTGTCATGCCATTATACAAAATTCAGATAAAGGGGCGATTTGATTTGTTACTATCAGGTGAAGCTGCCCAAGAGTCCCAGCTTGGTAAGAGTTACTGCAGCAGTTTAAATGGTACGAGGCATCTCCCTTCCCCCAGAAGAATGGCTGGCTTAGTTTGGTCCCCTCCCCACAACTTTGCTCGGGAGAAGGAAATACAAGTGTCTCTTCAGAGGAGCGTGATGCTCAGTGTAATACTGCTTGTGGCTTTTCTTGCAGTGCTTTTCTCATAATGTCTGTATCACTGATGAAATTAAGTATAAAATGAGGTGTCATGAAGGTAGAAGCCAAAGGATCCCTCCTCTCTATGTCGCTGTGGAAGCAGGAGAGGAGATGGTCACTGTGCAGACACAGTGTGGGAGACCACCCCTGGCCCAAAGAAGTGGGCTCCACAAGTGGGTGAAGGAGTGGAAGACCTGGAGGAGATGAGGGAAAGGCAGGAGGAGAGCATCTGAAGCTAGTCTGTACGTCCATTAAGTGACCTGGAAATCTGTTCTTCTGCTTCCTTTGTTTGTGCTGTTTCTGCCAGGTCAGATGAGTGAAGAGTGAGTTGGGAAAACATGGAAGCAATTTTCCTGTAGTACCAGGCTGGAAAACAAGAGCATCATGGCAAGAATTAATTTCCAGTCAGCAGCTTTTGTCTCCTTTCTGGGTGAGAGAGTGTTGCACCATTACGGGATGGTGGAGGCAGCACTGTGAGGGAAGTCTCACAAGGTGTCAGTGCCATACCTACAGCCCTGAGATGGATAAAGGTGGGACCTTATCTCTGAGGAGATAGTGTGCCCTGGTACCCCCGCGTGTGGCCTGCTCCCTCCCAGGCAGAAGTGCTCTCGATCAAATGGAGAACGGGGATGGCGGTTGTGGATGTTTGGCTCTGGGAGTGGAACCTTGTTACACGTGAGTGAGATTTTCAGAGAAACCCCTGGGAAAGGGTTATCCAATTCTCAGTCGGATTGTAACTCATCCCGTATTTCTTCGCTCTGCAAGGCCTTCAGAAGTCCCAGGGTAGGGCAGAGCGTCACTCTTGAAAGGAGCTGATTTAGAGTGAGCGCTGCAGAGCCAGAGCTCTTCAGTGCACTCCTGTCTGCTGGGGAGCTCCAAGGTGATGGTGTACATCCTTTCTTCTTAAATGGGCCAAGTTTTTTTAGCGCTAGGCCCTTATATCCATATTTAGCCTCCTAAATAAGTGTCCTGATTTTAAGAAGTGCTGAGTATCCTGGGAAGCCAACAGACATTTCAGTTTTCCTGGGCTCCACCGCGCGAGCCCCGTGCGTCAGGCTGCGTGGCGGCAGGTACCTGGGGTGGGAGGCAGGCCGCGGTGCTCAGCCGCAGCTGGAGGTTCTGGCGGCGAGGAACCGCCTTTGAGAGCTAATTAACGCCCCTCGGAGCTGGCGCGTGGTTGCAGCCCCGGCTGTCTGTGGTGGGCGGGCTGAGGGACCCACGATGGAGGTGGGACGCACAACGCAGGAGAGCGGTCCCAGCGCCGCGTGGCAACCACGGTGGAGCGGCCAGGCACGCCAGCCTCCCTCTCGCAGGGAGAGACACGGCAATTCTGACTTCGCACTTCGAAAAATCAGGCTGCTTATTTAGCAGGCTAAATATAGGTTAAGCAGCCAGGCTTGAGCATCCTGCTTTAAAAATTCTGGCGATAGTCATCTCCTATCCTACCTTTCAGCCAGCACGCTCATCATGCTGTGAGAGGTCTGTGCGGTAGCCCCATGCACATGAATAAACATCAGCTTGCAAGTAAAAGAAGAAAGAAGCTTACAGTATTTCTTTCAAAGGGATATACAGTTTGGAAAACGGATTGCGTTCTGCCTCCAAAAGGAGTCAGTTTTCTATTAAGTATTAAAAAAAAAAAAGGGAGTGCTAAAATTCTAATTCTGTCTTTATCACTTAGCTTTTAACTTCTTATTTTTTACTGTTCTCCTCATCTCAGACTTGGCTGTAGTGGTCTATATCTATTTTTGATTTTTCATGGAGAAAGGTGGGCTTTCTTGCTCGTGTTAGCAGACCTTCAGAACAGGTTTTCAAAACCTCCTATAATCCCTTTTCCTGATGTTTCCTTGGGAACAGCTTCTGACATCCGACAGATCTATAGCTGTCACAAAGCTGGCACAGTTTTACCATAGGCCAGGCACATATTTGGGTGACCGCAACTGTGCGGATAGACTAAAGGTTAAGAAATCTATAAGGGTGTAGATGTCAATATTTAAAGAAAAAAGTCCTGGATATTTATAGAAACAAATGGATTTTCCTTCGCATTTACACATCCAGGGAAATTTGTGCTCTCAGAGATGCCAGAGTAACTCTGGTTGATTTAGAAGGGAATTTTTCTTCTGCAAATGAGAGCAAATGGTGATCCAAAGTGTCCTGAGAAAGGAGCAGGGCACTGATCCCAGCAACTTGTCGGGGCCGTGAATCCCTCTGCTGACATACCGAGACCTTGAAAGCCACAATTTTCTGTCTAATTGATGTCTCAATGAGAGTATGGCCTCTGTCTTAGGCTTGCTTCAAGCTTTGTCCTTGATGTACTGTCTTACTGTACGGCCTCAACCATGCTGCCTGTATTGCAGAGGGAGAGGGATGGAGCAAAGAATGTTTCATTCATTCCAGAATCATTTGGGTTCTTTCATCAAGGTAGGCACACAGTTGATGAAAAATAGGCGTTTTGTCAGACCCTTCAGCAGTTTGATGATCGTTCCCATGGAATAATAAAAGCAAACATGTCTTGCCATTTTAATTTAATTTTTAGTTCTCGTATACATTTGTGGGGAGTGAGAGTAATTTGGCTGAAATGAGAGCTTATAAGGCTTCCGTAAAGCTGGGAACACAGCAACACACAGTATAAAGTGCAAGAGACACAATGACCCATCTTCTCCTTTACGGTATGGTCCCATGGAGTTAATACAAATTGGAAAAGAACACTGGGCTATATAAGTGTGAATTATATGTGGAGGCGTGTACCGATCCATCTGTGTGGGCATGTGCCTGTAAGCGTGTATTCGCATCCTCAAGGTATGATAGTGCTGAAAATGGGGTATTTTGGAAGGAGAAATTTTGAGATGCCTGCCTGAAGTAGTATGTAAAATTTTCATGTTGTTTTCTGTTCTTTGTAGGTTAGCCATTGTTAAACCTTGTAAAATTTCCAATTCCTAATTTAGTAAGTATTCAGGTTTCTCATATCTACTAAAACAATACAAAATCTTAAGCTGTCAGAATTCTGGGCTTTTGTTTCTTCCTCTTTTCATGAGGACATGAATGCTATCCTATGATGATGCAAACATGAGTGAAAACACCTGTGGGCTCATTTTTTTTAGATATGTTTCTTGACTGATCACAGTGTTGCTGGCACTGTCCTTCTGTGTTGGTAGCCAAAACAGGGCTTTTAAACACCTGGTGATCCAGGCATGCAAAATATATCTGCTTCTTCTTGTATCGTTCCCTGTGTTCCTTCACAATATTTGATGTGAAAATAGTGGAAAACTTGACTTTCTTGCCCAAAATGTGCATGATTCAGGTGTAATATATCCAGTGGCACACTTGTACTGTGTTTGCTGTGAACACTCGTTTTCTTTCAAATAATGAGATCGATGAAGTTTTATTCTTTTGTCTTTTTTTTTTTTTTGCATAAGGAGGGAATGGTGACAGTTCAGTTATCCTGGACTGATAACTTCTGAAAGTGCTTATTTTTTATTTTTCCCCTGAGTGTTGTATTTTCAAGACAATCATCATAAAAAGATCTATCCTTGGATTAATTTTTAACCTTACCAAATGTATTGTGTTGCCGGTTTCAATATTTAAGGTACGGTACAAAGTCCGTGGCTGCAGGGCTCTGTGGCCATGTAGTGAGCTTCCCAGGCATGGGTGGGCTGGCTGGACCTCCATCCTCTGGGGTCCTGTGGGTGCTCTCCAAGGAAATGCTGGAGGCTTCACAAAAGGCTCAGCAGCTCAGCGGAGGCCTGTCAGAACTGGAAATTCTTTATCAGCTCTGCTTACTGTTGCTGGTTTGATGGTTGTTTTATTTGATTTCGTCTATTTAATACCTATGCATGGTGCTTCAAGGTGTGATGCTAACGTAAGAAACTGTTACCTGGGAGGATCTGGGAGAAGATGCAGCTTGTTCATAGAGTAGAGGCTGTTAAGGAACAGCAGTGCAGCTGTGTCTTTGGGTTGTTAGTCTCTGGCGCTGGTATTCGGCCATCTGTGGTGTTGTCTGGGCACTTTTCTGACCTCTGCTCAAGTTTCCAGGTCAGACGGAGTGCGGTTAGGCCCTGGTGTTCGGGAGGGACGGATGTGTTGTTCCCTCTTCAGAGTGCTGGCAATGGTTAGTCCATCCTCGGCTTTGAGGGGTAGGCCCTGTACCACGAGGACAAAATGATTTGCCTTATTTTCATCCCACCTGAGGAAATGTTCTCTCCTTGATGCTTCTCATCAAGTGCGACGGAAGGGGAATATTCCCTCGCGAGACAAGACGGTGTCAGTCCTACCAGGCACGTAGCAGTGAGAAAAGAGACGTCGATGCACCAGGATAGTACGAGGTGTCTTTTTGAAAATAAACTACCTAATTAGTGTAAAGAGACATAGGACTGACGTGTGATATTGTATGGACTGTAGTTTTAGAAATCAAACACCTCGAGACTAAACCGAGGGTGAAGTTCTACCAGCCTGGGTTATTTAATACCCTGTGAAACGCATTGTGCATGCTGTGCCGAGCTTGCTGCTCCTCCGTACTTTAAGCCTGTTCATAACCGTTCACAGCACTTAAGATCTAAAGATACACTCATCCTTTGATAGGACAAGGTCAATTATTCTCAATTTATTGCCAGTACCAAAGTGTTTATGCAGTTTTATTTATAAGCTGGGTTTATGTTTTTGAACATTAAAGACATTTGATAGTAAAAAAGGGCATTTCATTTGAAGATTACTTGTTCTGTGACATATTTATATTAAAAAATGTGCATGTGTGTATTCATATAAGTGATATAAACCCTAACTTCTGGTATTCCCAGGGCACCTCTTAGCTTCTTTTTAACCTGATAAATGAATGTTGTGCTGTCCTGAGTTACGCACGTGAAGTAAAGTGATGCATGGACGTCTGGGTCTGAGAAAAACATTATTTAACTAGTCGTCTTTTTTCTCTGGGTGATTGGGTTTGGGCTTATGATATGACAAGCTTGGTGTTTCTCCATTGCACTACTGGGACGAGTACCCAAAGCCACCTTTAATGCTTCCATCCTTTAATACCAGGACTGTCTCAGCACTGTCTATAGGCTGGCAGCTCTATTTCTGCAAAGCATGGGGAGGCAGGAGTAAGTCCATCCTTGTGTAATGAACCACTTGAGGCTGTGCCTAAGAGAAGCCTATGTTAACTGTCTGGCCTGAATAGAATAGAATTAGGATAGAACAGGATAGGATAGTGCAGTTGGAAAGGACCTACAACGATCAGCTAGTGCAACTGCCCAACCACTTCAGGGCTGACCAAA
This sequence comes from Eurypyga helias, assembly GCF_000690775.1. Taxonomy (NCBI): domain Eukaryota; kingdom Metazoa; phylum Chordata; class Aves; order Eurypygiformes; family Eurypygidae; genus Eurypyga; species Eurypyga helias. The sequence continues at coordinate 23,617 of NW_010233163.1, read as the reverse complement.
AGTTAAAGCACAGTAAGGGCATTGTCCAAATGCTCCTTAAACCCTGACAGGCTTTGGGGCTTCCCCCACCCTCACGCCCCCTTCTCTGGGAAGCCTGGTCCAGTGTTTGCCCACCCGCTTGGTAAAGAAATGCTTCCTGTTGTCCAGTCTAAACCTCCCCTGATGCAGCTTTGAGCCATTCCCACGTGTCCTGGCACACCATACCAGGGAGAAGAGCTCAGCACCTCCCTCTCCACTTCTCCTCGGGAAGCTGTAGAGAGGCATGAGCTTCTGGTTCACTGATGGAAGCCTGTGGGCTCGCTGGCTCGTTCTCTGCTGGAGGTTTTGTTCTGTACCTGCTCAGCTCTTCTAAAACGTTTTGGTTTTGGCAAAGGGTTTATTTGACAACTGTCAAAAATAAACAAGTAACATTTTGGCTGTGCTGTTTGAATAACTTATCCTCCTCTATTTATTATTATCTCAAAATCTTTAAGGAAACATCTGGATGAAGGAGGTATTTCTCAGACATAAATGTTTTACATTTAAACCATGTTTACTTATTCATATGAAAGTCCTGGTTGCCATCATGTACCCCACCTCTCTGGTGTTATCACAGTTTAAATGTTCCCTGAAGGCTTCGCACTGACCTGTGTCGTGTTAGACTCAGGGAAATTACATTCCAGCTCTGGAGGCAGGTAGTTGGTGCCTTAAAAGAAATGTTCACCCCTCTCTTCCCAGGTTATCCCACGCAGAGTTTAGCCTGTTTACATCTTTTTGCTAATTTAGCCTCTTACTTGCATAGAAAATTACTCCGGGGCGTGCTTGAATTAGGTGGACAAAATATTTTCAAACGAAAAAGAAATATTTTTAGTTGCGTGACTGGTCTTCAAAATATGTTCCAGCATATTTCAGATGGGGATGTGCATGCAGCTCGGAGTTCATGAAACTTCTGGAATTCATGCATGTTCTTACAAAAAAGTGCTGTTATGTGGGGTTTTTTGATAGTTCTGACTGAAGAATCACACGCCTCTCTTGATCCTGTCTTCCATGACGGTATGGCGCAGCATTCAACACTCGTCTTGCGATGACAATTGGCTCATCCTTTCTGTTTTGCTGGGGGATTTTCACAAGCCGTGGATCTCACTCTGAGCAGGGAAGGAGAGCAGTTGGTCAGCAAGGCACCACTGGCATCTACTCCTCCTTCCAGCAGATCCCAGTGTGCCACCTCCAGCTGCACCCCGCAGCCCTCATCCACCCCCGGGGCTGGGGCTCTGGGAGGACAATGCCACCTGGTGTGGCTCAGCCACCACCGAAGTGGCAAGTAGGTAGGGACCCCTCCAGATGCCTCCACTTCATCCTTCCTTCTCCCCACCCACATTTGTTAGATGCTAGAAAACTGTAAACTTGGCTTTTCTGATTCTCAGCAGAGTCCTCTTTTCCAGTACTACTGGAATTAGGGATAGTCACCGACACCAGAAATGACATGACTAAGCGATCATGTCCCTTGGTCTTCAATAGGCATGCTGCACAGCCGTCGTATGCAAGCTGTTGTAGGCTTCCTTGATGACTGTAATTGGAAGCCAGTAGGCCTTCAACATTTTAAAGATCCGACAGGAGGATCTATTCCCAACCCCTTCGCTCTAGCTAAACCTGTGATGTGTCATGCCCGTCTCCAGGACACAGTGCTGTACTTTTATCATCTTACCCGCTCTGCTTTGTCCCAAACTGATTTTCTGCAAGGTGAGCTAGACTTTAGTTTTTGGCAAAATAACTATAGAGCTGGAAAATCCAAATGAGCTGATACATCCTTTGTTTGAGCTATTTTATTACTGAACAATTTCTTTCTTTTTTTTTTTTTTTTTTTTTTGGATGCTCATAATGTATGTTTAGTTGTATATTGTATCTGTTTGTTTTTTTATGGTAAAGTCGTCAAATAGTACATCTTTTTATGTCTTGGTTTAGAATTCATTCCAAAAAATGTAGTGAAGGAGGTGATACTTCATACTCCACGTTTTGATTTTTTAATAGGAAATTAAAAATATTTGGGAAATGATTTTTCAACTAATAATGTGAATTATAGGAGCTGATAAATGTGAGATTAATAGCTAAGAAAGCAGTCATTTCAGATGGATAATTTAGATTTTTATCATTTATTAATCATAAAAAGTAAACCTGCTGTATAACTAATTTTAGTTTTATCAAGAAGATGAATTGTTCCAGCTAATGAATGTATAGATATTCTATGCCAAAGGCATTCGTAGGAATCTGTTAATCATTTAACTGTGTCATGGCATATGCTTTGTCTTCATAAACCAATTAAAACACATAACTTCCTCTGCTGAAATGCGTGTTGGTCTTCAGTGCCTACAGCACATTAGAACAGCATTTGTCTTAAAATATGCTTCAGTATTGCAGACACAAAAATGTAACGGGGATAGCGTCTCCAGGTGGGGAACATAGCCGGCCTGCATGTGCCATCCATCACCTCGGGACGATGGGGCCTTCTGTAGCATTGCAGGGAGCTGATCCTACAGATACTGGTCACGTGAAGTGGAGGGCTCAAGAATGGTCTCACCTTCATCAGCTGGCAGTACTTTCCTCCTTAGGTTGAAGCATGGGCACAGACATGTGAAAACAGGGCTTAAATGCAGAACCCTCTTGGTGGAGAAAGCCCTCAGCAGTGGCAAATGGCAGTGGTTATGTACGGCGTGTCGAGGACGTCAGCTTAGGCCTGGGGATGGTCGTGGTGGAGTCAGGAGAGACACAACATCTCATTTTCGGGGGGATGGGCTGTAGCAATGGGAAGAACGACCCCTTGTTGGAAGCTGTACCTGGTGCAGGCCTGCACGCACGTGGGCGATGCTGAAGCGGGTTGGAAGGGGCGCTCTTACTTGTCTGTCTCATGCAGTTAGGACAATTGCTTTTGCATTTCAAATCTTTGAGACGGGGACTGTCTGTTACGTTAGACTTGTGTAAGAAATTACCTCACTTGGACTAACTCTTGGCAAGGGTTTAGAGACGCTGCTGTAATACAAATAACAGCGCTGATTGCTGCTGGAGATTTTCCTGAGGATGGCATGTGCAGTTGAACCGAAGCTAGAGGTTAGAGGCTAGTAATTGCACTCATGGTTATTTTTAGTCCATCCTAGAAGAGACAGAGAATTTTTTAAAATGGATTTTTATATTTAAGTAAATTACAGCTTTCTGGAGAAACTTCAGAGCTATGACAAAAAATGAGAGGCAAGAGAGTGTTTAAATTTGGGGTCTGGATTTCGATATTCTGGTCATTCAAAGCTGTTTGTTTTGTCTCCTTTCTTCCTCCCAGTGAGGTGAATAAAAGGGAAGTGTGAATGCGGTTTGGTTTTATTCACGGTATTGTTGTAATGTCAAAGCAAATACAGATGGAGACAGACAGGAAGGCGAGGATGGAGAAATCAAAAGACAGCAGACGCTTAAATAACCAGTTCTAGCTAACCCAACTCTAAAACACATTTTCTTCGGCTGGTTAACAACCTGTGTGTGGCTGTACCACCTATACTGTGTTATTTTATTTATATCTTTAATACGTTATCTGTAGGCGACATTATGGGTGAAGCACTGTTGCTAAAAGAGAAGGAAAAATTATAGTTATTGCTATAATAAACAGCTTGAGAATATCTTTTTAAGAAGATTGCAGTAATACAAAAGGAAATAGCATTAGATTGCAGCATCAATTATTTAGAACAACGTCGTTATATTCATTTTTTACCCTATTTCTTTTCTCAGAGATAAAGTTCACTCTTCCCAGCGTCAGGTTTCTGGAGTCACGAAATGCCTGCTGGGGTCAAAAGTCCATAGCTTTCTGATGAACCAGGCCTTGAGACTAAGTGGGAGCGTGTCCTTGAATGGACGAGGTGGAGGTTCTCCAAGGGCGGAGGTGAGGGGGCGCCTGAGCGCTCCCAGCATCGCTCTCGCGCGGCTCGTGCAGCTGCAGCTCTGCTATAAGCGAGAGGTGCCAGTGGCCTTAGGTTTTCTGGGACTTTGAGGAAAATAGTAATTTTAGGCCATCTTGCCCTAGTTTTAGCAGGCTTCTGGGAATAAAAAAGGGAAAATGGATCTTTGTAAAGACTTAAAGAATGTTGCTGAGAGGGAGGGGGTGAAATCAGGTCCTTATGGAGCACTGAACCTGGTTTATAAATGGAGTGAGGAAATGTAAGTCATTGTGCACTTCTAAATTTGGGGCTTTTGTATGGATATTACTTACTTAACTGAAGACAGAAAGCTTCCCTGAAAAAGAAAAAGCAATTGTGCCAGGCAGGTAGGATCGCTCAGGTTTCATTAGAAGAGAAGGCAAGAAGTAATGAACAAAAACATTCCCTCTTTCTTGTCCTTTCCTTTTTTTTTAAAATTCTGTCCACATGTAAGAATTATTTTGTGAAGTAAAGTAAGGATGTACTAGTAAGCACGCGGGCTGAGAACTTCACACTCATGGTTATATTAATGTTTAGAAACAATGCTATGAACAACCCACTCAGCAATAGTTTTCTCAGTGCAAGTAAAATCTTCAGTGGCACAAACCTCGTAAAAATAAACGATATTTTATATAAATGCTGAGTGAATACACATAAGCTGTGAATACAGTTAGGATAGCTGCCACTGCTTAAAGGTCAGTAAAGCATAGCATTAAATGGCACATTTTGTGCTCCCAGACACGTAACCCATGATAAATTTTAAGCAGTAGATTTCTGAAATATCTACAGACACATTTTCTTCAATAATTCACAATCCTTTAATAGCTTTTTTTTTTCGTTTTGACAATCAATAGCAGGACGTAGTGTCTGTAAAAGTTTCTGGTTCTGGACTTCCACAGTCAGTTTAATTGGAGGACAGATGACGTTAAACTCCCATGGCAGCTGACCTGTCCCCAAGCCCGCCCTTCCCGCTAAACCCACGACATGCAAGCCGGGACCGCAGGATACATGCTGGACCTTTAGCCTAATTCTCAGACCATTTTGTCAAGGGAGGTTTTTGTTTCTGTTTTTTGTCTCCTTTTGCAAGGTGATGGGTTTCTAAAGCAAGTGTAGGGGGGCTCAGAATGTGTATTAGTACGAGATATTTAGTGGGAAATGTCATCCCTACGACACGACTTTTTCCTGCTTCTGTTTGCTAGTGTAAAGTCAGCAGAAGTAAATTAGCTGGCAGATTTCAATGGAGACTGTTACCGACGTCCTCTGCCAGATAGCGTGCGGAGTGCCAAATTAGAATTGATTTCTCAATAAAATTGAGTTCAGCCTCCTCAACATAATCTAAGACAGAATGACAAAATCTCTCTCACTCACTTTTTAATTTTATTATTTTTGGTCAGTTTTGTTCTTGGATATTTTTGCTGCTCTAATTGCTTGTTATTATCTTCTTCCTCAAATCTTTTCCCTTGTCCAGGAGAGCAAAACCTCATCTGCTTTTATAAGCAATTCAGGGCTAAAGTAAAAGGGAAAGGACGTCTTTGCATCGCCTCCCTCGCCGCTCCTCGCACTCTTAAGCCTTTTCTGGCAGCAGAGCCAGGAGCACAAGTTCCCTCTCCGTGCTGTGACTCAGAGGCTGAGAGCACAACAAGCTGTTTACAGTCCCATCCTCATTTCTCCTTCCCACTCACAGCATGTTGCTTTGGGAACCACCAACCAACCTAATTAAAACAAATTTTTCCTATTGCGGGAGCAATTCCCCAAATGCTCCGCCTCGCCAGAATCATGCTGTGTCTGCTCAGTTCGCTACCTCCATCCAGCTCCCGAAGAGGCTCATCTTACTGTAAAGAAAATCAATGCCTTCTAATGTGGCTTTAAATTCTTAAATTCAGGGAATTTATCACACACACTTCTAGGGAACCTTACATAATATATGGAGGTGAAGAAATACTGTCTTTTCAAAAGACGTGCGCAGTGACTACTGAAACATCAGCAAAGGCTGTTAACATGACCGGGTAAGGGAGCTATTCAAAATTCAATATAGCAGGATTTGAAGTGGGGAGGCGCAGGTGGAAACACAAGATGGCAGCACTGGAAGCATTGCAGAAGGTCTGGAAGCGTAAGCACCACCTGGAATTTGCTGGCTGGATTTCTACCGCAGACGAGGCGTTGCACCCAGTCATTATGCCTAGCCTGGCCTTACAGGCTTGCAAGGACAGCAGGGTTTCATGGTGTCGTGATGACTGTCCTCTTTCTTCAATGACAGGGACCTGTTTCTCATCCTACCTCTTTCTTGGATGATTGGGGACCTATTTCTCACCCCACGTGAAAAGGGCAGTGAGGTTGGACGGCTGTGGCTGTTCATATCAGTCTTCCAGAGCACTGAAATCTTCCGTCCCCCAGCTCGTTCTCTGGAAATCAAAATATAACATGGCTTCTGAAAGCACCTCTGGTGCTATTGCAAGCACTTGGGTTCCACAGTGTTCACCTGGTGTCACTTGCGTGCCTGTAGCTCCTGGGTTAAAAGGCATGTGCTTATGCCAAGCCTGCTTTAGCAAAGACAGAGCTTCTGAGGAGTGCTGAGCAACATGGTAGCTCAGTGGCATTCCTCAAAATACTTTTTCAGCTGTTCAGCTTTTTTTCCCTGCCATCTAGATCCACCACTTCATTGTTATCTCCTTCCATCAAGATGCCTGGACCAGCCATCTTTATGTTCTCTCCTTTGTCCATTTTTTAAGAACTTCCTGCACATTCTCCATGGCTGTACGAGAACATGACTCCAGACCTTATCTTTTATCTTTCTCCATCTGAGATTGGTATTTTTTGGAGTACTCAGTGTCCCTTCTGTTCTTTAATTCTCCAGACCAATACTGATAATGTAGCTGTCTCCCATGCTAAGCTGTCCTTTCTTTTTCTCCCTTTCCCTCTTCACTTGCTGTGGTTCTCAGTGTCTCTGCTCCCAGGTGCATTCTGCTTATTTCTCTCTCTGCATAACCACACCTAAAGCATAAATCCTGCCTTGCAGATGTTTACAACTAAACCTTTGAAAGAACCAGAAATACACAACACTTACGCTATAGAATTTTTTCTAATATGAGCCAGAAATGAACTCCGTGGCGGAACATAGGAATCAAGCTAACAAGTGGCTGCCAAAACCTATGGAGAGAATAAGTGAGGCGGTGAGCTTTCAGGCATCTGAGAGCACCCTCAAACACTGAACCAGATGCTTAGTTTTAACCATGCAAGAAATCCAGTGGAGTTGGGTTGGACTAGTAATACATTTAATTTTCAGCGTATTCTTAGCTACTCAGCTTGGTGGAGCATCAGAGTTGCTTGTGCTCCCAATGCAAAAACTGCCATGGAATAGGAAGCAGGATAACTGAAATACTGACTAACTAAATGAAAAAGGGCTGCTGTTTGTAGCTGTTTGCAGCTGCAGAATATGGGAGTGAGAATTTTATTCAAAGGGGTAGTTGTCTCTCCTGACTGCATATGCAGACTGGCTGGTGGATCATATGGTGACGGCTGTGCTTTCTCGGGTTGGTACTGATCACGAGCAAGATGATCATCTCAGGTGAAAGGGCTGAGATGTAAGAATCCTTATCCACCTCTAGAAGGTCCTACAGCAAACATTTTCCTTCTTCTAAGCTCCTATCATTTCCCTTTTGTCCCTGAATTGCTTTAGTCAAAGGCAAGGAAGGACCAAGTGTTGATGTCGTGTATCCATTAGCAGGCTCAGAGGTTCCCTCATCCCAATGGATTTGGTCCTGACATCTCTCCAGAATACCAGCAACAGGTTTGAGCCTTGCCCTGCTTTCATTCTTCTTCTTTGGCTGAAGAGAATAAATGGATTAGCGAACACTTTTGAGAGAAGTCTTCCTGGCAGTTGTTGAGTCTCAAAATGTTGATTCTCAAGGCTGTCTTCACAAGGGAGTTAGTCCCTATCTTTTGCCAGCAGGTAGAAATTACCCTCTATGTTTATTGTATCAAGAAAAAAACAGAACCAAAAAAAATCAGAACAGGGATTTGTAAAGGTGGGTTTTGATGACTGAGGACTTATCCATAGAGAGCGTATAGTGGGATGTGTAGGGTACAGCAACAGAGAAAATGAAAAGTGCTAGGTCATCCTGTCCTCTTTTCAGGCATATGCATATCCCCTTGGTAGCGCAGTTTTGTCCCTGAGTCACGCTGGTTGGGGAGAGGCTGTTACATATGCAAAAACAAAAAGAAAATATTCTTGGGTGCTTTGTCTTCTAGAATTTTCACTATTTCCCCCAACTAGCTATTTTTTGGTGAGTAGGTTTGAACATGCCAAGCAGTATATACAGCATGTACTAAGCATTATTATTATTATTATTATTTAGTGCTTTATTTACTATTAGTGTATTTTTTAGTAAGCATTGGGACTTTCGACCCTTCCTTTGGGAAGCTATTGTACATTCTCATAGATTTCACTGTCAGAGTTTTTACTGATAGCTTATATTTTCCTTTCCTTAATTGCTGCCTGTTACTTCTTCTTGTGTCCTCTTGTACCTAATTATAAATGTTACAACATCAATTTAGGAAAAATATCAGGGGAGGTTTCACAAGGGTCAGTGCTGATCACAATATTGTTTAATACTTTCCTAAACAATATATACAGAGCAATACAACTTGCGGATGATGGCAAATTAAGAGGGATCATAAACACAGTGGAAGGCAGAGAGAGAGAGATAACAAAAGGATATTGAGAGTTTAAAGAACTGTGCAAAAATTAACAAGATGAGATTTAATTTAGATAAAATACAAGGTCATACACTATGGGAGAAAAATACCAACTACAAAATGGAAGATGCTGGTTAGAAAACAGCAATAATAGTGATATATTTTACGTTTATGTAGCTTCTTTCATCTTACAGAGTCCCAAAGAGCTTTGCAAATTAAATAAATTAATATAGAAACCACGCATAAGGATTCTTTTATTCTCCACAGAGACACCTCCTGTGTTGGTGCAGAATATGACAGCTATTCAGCCGAACTCTGCAGTGGTGTGCAACAGTTCAGGACAAAATATTACAGGTCCCCTTGAAATGGCAGTAAAAGTTAACGGAAGCCAGCATTTGTGCAGCAGGGCACTGCTTAAAACTGTTCCTCTGATGAAAACTGCCAGAGCCTTTTTTTTTTTTTTTTTAAGCTGCAGATGATCAAGATCTCAGTTTTACATTTGTCTTTACCTTTACTTCAGTAATGCAGAGACGAGCCCAGTGAGTCACAGCGGACACTGAGTGCATGAGAGCTCATTGTGTGAGACGGTTGGGAAAAGAGCTGTGGGGTTTTTTTTACTGGAATGAAAAAATATATATGACCTATTTATTAAAAAGTATATAACATTATCTGTAGCTATTTGAGGGCTGTTCATTTTTACACGGACAGGGAAGTTTAACTGGAGGATGTATAAAACCGGTGATGGGAAAGGAAGACATGTGCCACTGAATTGATGGTTGTGGGGTCTCACCAAAAGGGAGAGATGAAGAAGATGGAAGGCATAAATAAAGAAAAAGTAGAAGGACAAATGGGATGAGGTAAATAACACAGGAAAGGCAAGGGCGTAGGAAAAGCTAGGGTTAGTTTCTGTAGCATATCTAATTGCCCACCATGTCCACATTCTTTGGTGAATATACTTCAAAGAGTGGCATTTCAGAGAGCACAGTAGAATTGTGGGAGAATACTGTCTATTTGTTTTCCCTGTCCTGCTAATTCTTGGCAATATTACGAGGGTGGACACAGGGTTTGAATTTACTCACCTGTAGACACATTCCCTGGGCGTGAGCAGGTCACGTGTGTCTTATCAAATGGATGGGTCTCTAGGAACGACTCAGAGCCATTTCAGGCATCACTTTAAGGCACCATTTGCCCTACCAGGAGGGCTTTTCTGTTAGCAGTGGTCTGTGTGTGCATTTGTCTATCCCTCTGAATGTAGGTCTGGTGTTTTTTTCCTGCTGGGCCAAATTGAGAGCTCATTTGTCAGATTTGCCTCTCTGCTTTGTTTCTCTCTCCAATGGCACAAGGTAGCACGTGGCTAAAAGGTAGAAGAATTGGAAAGGGACATTTTCTGGGAAGATTTTGCAGTACCTGTTTGAACCTGTGTGTCTGGAATCTGCTGTCTTTTATTTTTCTGGTCAGCAAACAGAGGTAGAATTTGTTCTCTTCCATCCCTCCCACCCTCTCAAATATTTTCTGTGCTGAGTTAGAAAATTTGTACGCTCATTTGCCTATTTTGAGGTCCAGCTAAGTGCATGGATGTGTAACCACGCAGAGTGAATTTAGGTGAACGTCTCCATTTTGGAGTTATTTTTTACATTTGGACCCCAGCAGTTCCTTAATATTTTTCGCTGACCATCACTGCTGTGGCCTGTTACATGGGGCCTGGCCACTACTGCAGACTTACCTAGAGGATGGAATTCACTGGGCCTGGTTTTCCACCATCCTGACCCTTGTGTCGCTACTCGCAGCTCTGTGAAGTGCCACAGTTACTCTTCGGCAGCAGCTTCGCATCCGTTTTGTGCAGGGATAAGTGACTACAGAGGATGCAAGCTGGTGGAAAATTCACCTTGTGTTCTGTGCTCCATCTTAACCGAGGCACGAACCAGCACCCTCATGGTCTGTTGGTTGTAAATCTCCTACTTCTGGATGAGCTAAGGAGCCTTGCCATGGCTAAGCTAGTGTGAATCACACGAAGCTTACTTCAGCTAAAATAAACTCCCTTTTTCCTTCTGAATACAGCCCTCCTTCCGTGTGGCTGGGTGTTGGTTGCGTGCAGTTGCGGGGCATCCCTGTGCCGCTGGGCTCCAAAGATCTTGGAAAAATTGTGCTTTTGGGTTTCAGTGATCTGGGGAAGAAGAGACTGGGTGCTCGTCTGTTACACTTTTCAAGTGTATTAGCTCTGTACTCAAAATCCTTGCGGCTGTGCCTGTGCACGGACTGGCTCAGGGTTTGTTCGGGTTTGGAGAGAGCAAGCACCGCCCTTAAAGACTAAAACCTGCTTTTGAGGACATTTTGAGAGAGCTATCAAGGCAGCATCTCATTTGCTTTTTATTGTGACTGCGCAGTAGTCGTAACTGGGAAGGGAAGAAGCGGGGCGGTGGAAGGACAGGCGGTGTTTCCCCGGTGCTGTAGAAGCTCCTGCCTCAGTCTGCTGCCATTTTGCTCGAGAGAGCTGGAGCACTTGAGTTATGGTGACATCTATTAGAATTCAATTAGTGGTAGTTCACTGACCCAAATTAACATTCTTTGTTAAACTCAAGGCAGTATATGTGTATGCTATTTCCAGGCCAAACGGACCTGCATAGAAAAGAGGCTCCGAATCTCTGAGCTTGTTGGCAGTGTCTTAGTAACTGGATTCAGAGCACAAGCTTATCTAATGCCAGCGCTTTAGGCTGGCTAATAGAATTGAACATGTCCGTGGTTTGTAATTAAACTGTGCGGAGCTCTGGCTCGAGGGGAGCGGGGAGAAGGGGGACGATGGAGGACATGCGGGGGGTCTCGCCGCAGCCTCTCCGCTCCTCTCCTCCATCCTGCCCTGGATGGGTGGGAGGTGGCAGACCTCCACTGCTTCCCGTCCTGGCTGGGAAAGGCATCCTGGAACACGAGGTGGGCTGGGATATTTCACCCTCGCTTTGCTTCCTATTTCAAGCCTGCAGAGGCTCCTGACAGCATCAAATCTGCCCAGGTCCCCGGGTTGGACGCTGCTGACTTTGCTGTTGGGGCTACAGTAACCCAGCTCCTCTCATCCACTGAACGTTTCAGGTGCCCAATCCATGGGTTGCTGGGGTTGTCCAAGTGACTTTGGCAGTGCCTAGCATAGTCAGGCATGACACAGAAGTAATGCCACGTCAGTCAGTAAGGCCATTCAGTGCCAGGAGGGGAAACAGAAGGAAATTTCCAATTTGTTCTTTTACCATGATCTATCTGTTCAGTGACTTGAAATGCTCTAGACCTGTGCCTATGATTGTGGTTTCCTACAGTTTAAGTTTTTGTTAAAAAACCCCACTGCACGTTTTTTACCGAAGTCTGCAACTTGGGTTTGGGTTTTTTTATGTGCTTGTGTGGGCTTTATCCCTCTAGAAATGAATGAATCGCTGCCTATGACCAACTATGATTTCATTTCAAAAGAAAACATGACTTATTAGCAAACAGGTGTTAAAGACTGATTTTTAAAGGGGGGAAAAAAATTGGTTTAAGATATTTTTTCACAGGCTCTACTTCCATGCTGACATTTACACTAAGACGGTGGGCAGAGACGTGTTAGTCTGGATCTGTTCCCATGTGTCACTTCGACTAGTTTAAACTGTCACTGAGCATCTTAGAACAGTCAGCTTCATGTGTCTTGTGGATATCAGTCATTATATTTCACATTTTAATTTTAATGGCGACTGATGTAGATGTCAAAAAGTGTTGAGGCATTTGGGTGTTGAACTTACGGATGTTTTTTCTTATTTAATAGGGTTTTGTCTCAAGATACAGTTAACTATTATAAGACTAAATTCATTACTGGTACAAGTGAACATTTCCCATGTGTGTGGATCTGAATTTGACCCACAGAGGGCAAGTGCTTTTTGGGATGCGGTGATTTTCCTTCATTATCTGTGCCTGTTTTCTGTTTGGTAACATAGGTATACACATTTTAAATTCAAATACACTAATCCCTATGAAAAAACAGTTAAATACCTGTCAGCTTCCATAGAGAACATCTTTCTGATGCTGACTGTGCCTGGTACAAGGTAAAACTTCACAAAATCGGTTTCCAGTATACTTGAAGGCATTTACTTAGCAGCAGCACAGATGGCACTTGAAATGCTGAATAATAATTGTTAAGAACCAAGGTAAACGGTGTCGCAAGTGTGAAAGCGGACGCAGGAACTATAGACTGTGCGGACTGCACCGTTTGGATAGGCAGGTGATAAAATCTGCCTGTGCAAACTCTGCTTTGGTGCTGAAACCATCAGCCAGTGTGCTTATTTGCCTGCGTGGGCTTTGGGAGCAGAGGGTAGGGCAGCTGGCTGCAGAGGTGAGGAGAACCAAGGTAAACGGTGTCGCAAGTGTGAAAGCGGACGCAGGAACTATAGACTGTGCGGACTGCACCGTTTGGATAGGCAGGTGATAAAATCTGCCTGTGCAAACTCTGCTTTGGTGCTGAAACCATCAGCCAGTGTGCTTATTTGCCTGCGTGGGCTTTGGGAGCAGAGGGTAGGGCAGCTGGCTGCAGAGGTGAGGAGT
>NW_010233163.1:0-10422 GCF_000690775.1 Eurypyga helias | reverse complement strand
CCCTGCTTGGAAGTGACAAGTAAAGGAAGATTCTTTGTAGCCATGGACGCTCCAACCTTTAAGGCAATAAACTCTAACTACTTTTTGGTTCCCTCAAGCCATACCTATATCAGCTGCCTCTCTCCTTCTGGTGAGTTTCTTGTGGGCTGCCTCAAGCCTTCTGCAGGTTCTGATGGCACGTTGCTGCTTGGGGACAGCACGGCTTTGATGGGAAAATAGGCCTGACCCAAATTGGTATTGTTAATCAGCACCAAGTTAAATGACACCATGACCATCCCACTGCTTGTGCTTTTTTGAATGCCTGTGGATACTTCAATAAAACCTCTCCGTCTGATTCCTCATAAAGCCACTCCGGCAGTGTGGAAGTGCTGTAGGTTTTGCAAGCGCTGTGGGGTGGCCATCGAGGAGACTCATGGCAGCAGGGGCTACCTGGCTTTCCGCCCTGGGCAGAGGGTCTGCGGGAGCTCAGTCTCCTCGAGGTCTTCTTTGAGCTCCTGTTGGGGATTAGGGATGTGGTTGTACCAAGGTGCTTCAGGGACTGGATGCCTCTGTGGTCCTTGCTGCATGCCTGTGGACCCTGTGGGCAGCCTTTACCCTGGCTAGCAGGGGGAGACAAGAAGCGGAGAGAAGGACATGGAAGTATGAGGAAGCTGTAAACATGTTGGGAAGCAATAAAAATGTTCGGAAGCTTAACATTGCCAGGTTTTTTTTGTAGGCAACATAGTAAAGGAGAGCTTGAAGACATCATGTTGCGCTGGCACTCAGTGCTGTACACTGCTTCAACGCAGAGCCTTTGCTGGAACCTTAACTCTGCAAGTCTTAATGATGAGCAATTTTTTCTTTCCCCAGTATCAAATGGTCATATTTCTTGTCATTTTTTTAGTTTTAATGTAAGAATAGGTCTTGCTGCAAAGACAGCATCATTTGAAGGCTGTAGCTGACCAGTGCATTCAGCAGCACCATGTTGGCTCCCCTTTCACATCTCCGTTTTTTCTAAGTTTAGCCAGTCCACCTCAAAAGCTGCAAAAGTCTCCTTCTCCCAGTTCAGCTCTTCCCTAGCTGTTCATTTTTTTCCTGCTGCCATCTGGTCTGGGACCCCTTTCATCTGCGGATTCTCCGTCTTTCTCCTGATCAGTGCTACCAGCCAAAATTCCTATCTGCAGCTGGAGATTTTATTCGTCCTGCTGTCCTCTCTCCTGAGACAAAGAGGGATGGTACATGGTGTGTAATGGATATATATGGCAGGTAATGCCATGGATTTCTGCTGCTTGACTTACATGTAGATCTTTGGCTAGTGGCGTGGCTGTGACGGTGTAACAGAACTTGGCTGTAATTTGAAGGCATTTGGAAAGTCTTGAAAACGTTTCTTTTAAATAGTTTCATTGCAAAAATTTTGCTTTTAGTATTAGGAATGGATTAGGGAGAAAGTTTGCTTTATAGCTTTATAAATGAAACATCTCTAATATGCTTTTGTCTCCATTTCTCATACCTCTGCATATTCCCATCGATAGAGACGAAGGTGGAAATTTGTATTAATGGAATTAATGCTGTTAGCAAGATACTTTTGCTCTGAGTTTCAAGCCAGTTTGGAATACGCAGTAATAAAGCAGTGGACATTCTGTGGCAGAATACCTTTTTTTTGTTGGATTTACATACGGTATTAAAAAAAGTCAGCGTCCATAGAGTAGATGAAGTAACATTTTAGTACTCGGCTACATTCTCTTCAGGGGTTGATAGAGAATGGCATTTGCTCTGTGATGCAGAAAATAATCTGTTAAAGAAAAAAAAGATACATACATCTGTAACCTACACTTTAAAAACTGTCTTTAGACGAGTGAAGAACCATAGTATGGGTGTGACATTGAGACTGGAGTAGAGTTAATAAAATGTTGAGAAAGTTTTATATGAAAATTAAAATAAGGGAAAAGGAGTCAGCTTCCTTCATCATCCAAAACCCCAACGATCATGAAACAGTGTGTGCATTTTGTTGCTTTACTGGGGTTCAGAGTTCTCTTCAGAATTTTGGTTTTTGCACCAAATTCGACAGCCTTGAGAGCTTATTAATGCCTCGTGTTGGAGTAATTAGTCTGCATTTTAAGTTTATTAGGGGACTGACTAATGTACTCTTAAAAGGCTTTATTTGGAAAAAAGTCAATATATGAAGCCAATAGAGCTCTTGAGAGTTTGTGCCACATACACATTCACACTTAGAAAATCATGTTATCAATTTTCATTTGACTTTTAATCAATTACAGTGACAAAGAGATGATTTGAAGTCAATTTTCTGTTGGTGCTAAATTAGTGTTTGATCACAGATGTTTACTCTGGTGACTGCTTTCTTTTGCAAAAAGCCTTGTAGAACTAGGTTGCAGAGGCTGATGCTTCTCACTTTCAGGTGATTAGCGGTTTTTTCTCTATTTTGCAGCTTTTGGCAGCGTGAGGGATACGCTGCTGCTGGGATATGACTGTGTGGGAACCTCTTAAGATAAACATGGAATATAGTAATGAAGCCTGGTGTTGGCTTAGAAGTGCTGCTCTTTGAATGGAGATGCTCCTTCTCAGTGATCCTACACTGAATCAGTTCTCAGAACAACAGATTCCTCCATCCTATCTGTTTAGATTTGTAAAACATATGCTAATAATAGCTTTTGACCAAAAGAACATTTTGATTCCTACTTAATTTTTAAGGAACAAAAGAACATTTTGCTTCCTACTTATTTTTAAGGAGCGGAATACAAAAGAAGAAACGAAAAAGCTATAAAAATAAATGTGAAAAATAAGATGTGAGTGTTCTTTGCGAGAGTCTCAGAGAATCAATCCTGAAAGCATTTATTTTTTTATTATGTCCTGTCTTTATTTATCAGCTGTTTAAAATAGATAGGCCAAGACTTTTCGTTTTCTATTCATAGGAGAATGATTCCTGAGACCACATAGGAGGCACGTGTGAAAAACTACTCTGTCTTCTTTTGGATTCTCTGGATGGGATTCAGAATGTTGTTTTGGTGTTTAAAATCACATAAACCCAAGCTTAAGACCAGATATTGAAGTGGTCAGTGCCCTCAAATGCAGCCAGATTTTCTAGCAGCAGAATCCTTATTTAAATTCCAATGTGGGTTGCCAGAGAGCAGGTGCTAAATGCTGGGGTTTTTTATTTGTTTGAAATGTGTCGTACTAAGAGATGCAGGACAGTGAACATCGCTGAGAATCCAGCCATAGAAAAATACTGCATCGAATGCAAACCATAACACACACAACCCAAACCCATCATATAAATCAGCCTAAATCATCAAAGCGATAGATCAAACAAATGCCTCAAAATTCAATTCTCTCCCTCCTGTCATTCTCCCCAAATGCTTTGCATAATACCCTGAAGATCAGCAAACAGATTTTGCCGGGTATGCAGTAAAGTGAGGAATGCATTTTATTGAGGGTCCATGGAAAAAAGGACCCACCAGAAGCCTTGGCTATGCTAAACTGAGATTGTAATTCTGGTGCCACTGCCATGAGAACATACAGTTTGGGGTATTTTTCAGTGAGGCTTTGGTCATTTATTGTTAATTGTACTTAAAGCTCACTGATTTAAACACAACCTCTTCCACTGATAATCCCCAAATCATGACTATATAGGTTGAAAACCACAGGCCATATTAAAAGTCTACAGCTGCCTGAAAATTGATAGATGGTTGTGATAAATGCATAAAGCCTCATAACAGAATTTCTGTGTCACAAAAATATTAAAGGGTTACGTCCTCCGACTTACCAACCCCAAAGGAAGTATCTCAGCTTGTGTTCTTTGGGATTTGCCTTCTCTTCCCCTCTCATCACAAAAAAATACTGAAGGAAAGTAGGAGACAAAGCAGGAAAAGGGGTGGCTAACTGCTCATTGCAGATGAAACGACAGAGTTCAGCACAGCTGGTGATTACTTGGGGTTTTTTATTGAGGCAAACCCCTTCTTTTAACAATATTTACCATAAATTTTCCACCAGTAATACTGAGTTTCGGTATCAGAGAAAGGGTGTAGTTTTCTGCTGAGCTGCTCACATGCCAAGGCGGCAAAACATCTGGTCAATATATCCAGATGTGACCCCGCATCCTGCACCAGTTTTTTGGAATTGAGATGGAGCGTGGCGGGGAGTTGCAAAAAGTGGCTGGACACCCCTCTTGGACTTGCTGTGTGTCAGAGGTGGGCGAACTCCACGCTGACGGCAGTGGGGAGGTTTATTTCCATTAAACTTAGTTTTCCCTCGGTGGTGCTGGAGGAGGGAGACCCAGCAGCGGCACAATGGAGGTGCCGGGTCTTGGCGGCGGAGGCTTTGCAGCCGGCCACTCCGCACACCAGAACTCCTGGGAAACAGCTCTGCCTAAGTTAAAAAAAAAAAAAAAAGGTATTTAGGTCTCTGCATGCTACATGCTGAAGGAGGCATTTAGCAGGGAGTCTGTGAGGGTGTAGCCCCCTCCCTCTGTCCGTAGCAGTAGGTGCGGTGCTTGTGCCATGGTGTGCCCGTGGCGTCGGCTGTCCCGCGCCGGCCGAGGCTTCATCCAGCGTGGAACAAGTAATCCACATGAAGCCTCTTACAAGGAGAAACATCGTGACTCTTAGTAACGATGCCACGTCTTCAGCTACAGCCCAGCCATTTGTACCTTGACTGGGGCATAGACCCCTTTTTGAAATTTCCCCCCTATGACCTCTAAATCCAGCACATTAGCGTATGTAAATTATCTGCTTGCATAATCTGCTCTTTTTCACAAAAAGTCATCTCTGTGAATGGATGACAGCAAAATCCAGTAAAAAGATGGTGTGTTCAGACTGCAGGAGGTGGAAAGATGTTGCCTTGGCCATTCATGTGCCTTGATGGCCTAAGAATAGAAGCTGGGGAGCTAATCAGATCTTTGTTCAATGCTGGTTTTATTTTACAACCTCCCTTTTCAATGCAAGACCAACAGGCTGTACTTACCTCTTCTGTTACACTGTTTTCTTATAGCATTTTACTGGCTTTTTGCGTTTAATGGGATAATCTGAGGATCTGATTCACTTCTTGCATGACATTAATACCTCTTGATTTTTAATCTCACTTTCTATTAACCTAAGTAAGAATTACTTGTATCTCAGGAGGAGAATTGGAACCTGGATTATTGGGTTTTTTTGGCTCCAGTTCTATTTTACAGGTTATTGTATTTTTTTTTGAAATATCATACATGGCGACCCTGTCTCCAATAATTGTTCAGTAGAAGACAACTCTTCTAGTACTAAATTGCAGTCTGCTTGTGGGCAGAGATTTCTTTGTGAGAGTGGATAAAATCTGCTTGCCTTGTCATACTTTCTTCCTTTTGCTTTACTCCAGGAGGGAGTGCTCCCAGTGATGTGCAGAAGGGCTCTTTTTCACCATCCTTTCTTCTGTCTTCCATTTGTCAGTTTTGGATTAGAACACGAAGAATGAATTAGGCAGTTGGGGTGAATCTGCTCTTTTGGGAAGGGCCTGGTTAAGTCTAGAGATAATGAAGGGTTTTGTAAAACTTTGAAAAAAATGTCATTATGCATGAACCTATAAATCTGTAAGTATCAAGTGAGCTTTATATATAATATCACTTAGCAGGAGAAGAAAGGACATTTAAATGCTGTCAGAAATTAATGATGAGGGATGCCTGGCAGGCTGCACCACAGAAAGGTATTGCATTCTTTGCTGCTTTACCTTTGTATTGGAATAAATATTCAAACTGAATTGAGCTGGTGTGATTTGGAGGCAGTATGGCTTCAGCATTTCCATCAGGATTGACCTTTTCCAGTTGGCCATGTTGCTAGATTTGTTAGCAAGGTGACGAGCCGTTCACTCCATGCAGAAAGCTGGCCAGGGACAGGACACCGCATGGAAAGGGGCTGGTCCCAGGAGTGATCACGGGTGCCCGAGAGCTCCCCCGTGGTGGCCCAAAGCACCCCTGTGGCACAGCTCTGGGTGCTCGTCTTTCCTCTGTGCCTTGAATTAGATCTCATCTACCATTCCTGCGTGCGGTGGTGGACCCTTCCTGGCAATCACGTTGGTAGTGATGCTGCTGTCTGCCTGCCTCTCTTAGCAGTCTGGCACTTACAAAGGGGATATTTAACTTGAAAAATGGTTTATTTTATAGAAATTCCAACCAGCGTAATGTTTATTAAAACAGCCATAAAATTCCCTGCGTACCACATGAAATTCAGCTTGGTAATGATAGTGCTGCTATTGTGATTATGTAAGCAAACAGCAGCTGATTTAACAAAGAAATAAATTCAAATAATATGTTCCCGACCTGCGGCTGTACAAAAAATACGGGTCTTGAAAGCTGGAGTCAGTATGGGGATCGGCAACAAGCCGCGGGAACTTTCAGCTTGAGGCTCCTCATGTGAATTCAGGCTGGATCAGTTCCGACGACTGGACGGCTTTGTCGCAGCCTGGATGAAATGAAGTGATGCTCTTAGGTCCATGTCCTCCTGTAGCCGGAGCACCAGCAAGCCAGCATTCGGGGGAAGCCTCCCAAGGCAGTTCTAGCATGGAACCAGGGGTGGGGTGAACTTCGCCCTCGCAGCAGGCTCGTTGTTCCCAGTCACAGGGAGAGACTTCTGATCAGTGTTCAGATGGTTCCCTGTGTACCTCTGGGTTGCGAGACTTTGGGTTGCCATTCCCACAGGGAGCCAGAAACCTGTAAGCCCATGTGGGAGGGGTTGAAATGGCACTGGGGGTGATTACCGGTGAATTTTCAAGACACTGGGTGGTACAGCTAGTGATTGAAATCAGAGATATTAAATGCTTTAAAAATGACCATTTCACACTTTCAGTGCCATTTTATTGTGTTTTCATTAGAAAAATAAAAGGTCAGTATCCTGGCAGGACATTACTTTGCCAGTCCTGGGCTCTTCAGGGCTCCATCTCTAGCTATTTATTGCTTTTGGGTTTCTTCTGCTGAAATTCATGTGAGAGAGAGCAAATAGACACATCCTGGGTAAAGTTAGATGTAGCACTTGCCACAGTGAATGGATGCCTTTTAATTTTGGAGATTACATCAATCACATGAATGTTATTTGGACTAGCACGCGTGTTTGGAGCAAGCAGGCCATGAATATTTAAAAGAACAGACCACAGTTGAGAAGGCTTCAGGAGGCTGACGGTCAAAGAGGTATTTGCACGTATCCCAGCATTTCCATAGAAATACTGCAGCTGAACCAGTGGCCACCCTTGGAAGTCAAATTAGCTGCGTTAGATAGCAAATATTATGCAGCCCTTGGTTCTGCACTCTGGTTTATTAACACCCTGCTCTGTTAATCCTCGTTCCTGTTCTGCTTTCAAAACTACTGTCCTTCCACCTTTGCAGGAGAAGGTCTGCCCAGGTGCAGACATGGGGTAAATGACCCCCCAGGGCTGAGGGTCAGGTTCAGAGCAGAAGCTGCCTGCTCTGCCGTGCAGGGGCCAGCCGCATCCCTTGGGGACCAACAAACCCCCGGCTCTACTGCCACCATTTTTCTGGGGCACTTACAAGCTGTTTTGCACCTGGCACAATCGTCTGGGAAGGTCCTTACTGTGTCTTGGCACGAAAATCAATGAGATGTGCTTCCACACAGCCACGAGCAGGGGTTTGGAGCATCAAGACCCAGCGCAGTAGTGGCGAGATTGAAGCTGGAGAGCTCACGCTGGGCTGGGCTACGAAGCTCAGAGCTGGTTGCCAGCCGCCCAGGTTGACCTTCAACATACAGACATAGCCCAAATAGCTAAATCTAGCCAGATCTTTGCTTGGACCAACACCGTGAGCTGTCTGTGTCATCTTAAGCATCCTAATCCCAGGACTTTCTTCCTCTTCTTTTTTTTTAAAGCATTTTTGTGACTAGTTAGTTTTGCTCTCCTTCGTTTCTGCTGACCCACTGCTTCAGCCGCTACTTCATCCTGTACCATCTGCACTGTGTTTTTCTTAGCTGCTTTGCCTGTAACTGCGCAGGAGAAAATATCCATCTGTTAAAGGCTGAGGTATTAGACAGAGGGAGAGACAGTTTTAAATAGGTATTACAGGCACGTCAAACTGAGTTAAACAGGGAAGATCAGACAAAAAATGTCCCAGGAAAATGTGTGGCATTTTATTTTCATCAAAACATGAAAAATGATCAGAAGAAGGGTGGAAGGAAAAGGCTGTTTAATCTGGGGATCTCCCATTCTAGTTAGATTCCGGTTATACTCCCAAAATACGATGATCTAACCATGACATGAAGATGATGATGTGCAATCAACCGTATTAACAGTTTCACAAATGTTTATTTGAAGTTTAATGTTAATGAAATGCAGAGATGTACCTTGTACATTTTTTTTTCCCCCCTCAAGTCACTTTTTACATGTTTGGTCTTTCTGACAGTGGAATTAATTTATCTCATTTAGTACCTGAAGAACAACAATCTTCAGAAGACGTTCTCATGAATGACAGTAGGAGTCCGTGTTTAAGAGGGGCCAGGATGGAACAAGTGGAGAGATTAAATAAAAATGAGTGGACCTGTAGGACACAAGATCTCCATTGGGGTCTATTGTTGAAAGTCTTACGCCGCACGTTATGGCCTGTCAGGTTTAAACTCCCTTGTCACCAGGACTGAACTGTTAAAAGCACTAAGTAACATGTCATTGCCTTTGTAGCTGGGAGAGATAATTGCAGGCTCTGTACTTTAAGGAAACAAACTGAGGAAAAGACTATTTACATACACTAAGAACATGCAGAGATTAGCTTCAGCTGGCCTGTTTATACTGTCAGCCTGTATTATATTGGAGATTAGATAAATGTACATAAATGTGAGGCATAACAAATATTTGGCAGCGTTTCTCTGTCCTTGCATTATGCTCCACGTAGCCCATTACAGTGCTTGCCTCAGAGGGCCGGGGACACAGAGGTGCTTAACTCCTTCGGGTCACTTGGGGTAAGACACTGCCCAAGCAAAATGGTTTGTTAATAAGCCATGATTTTTGGTGCATTATTTCCATCTGAATATTCAGGATGGAAACCACTGCAGTTTAAAAACTACGAATCAGGAGGAAGCATTATCAGAATGTTATTCCATTATTGCTCGTTTCATTTGTAGTTACCAGTTTGCATTGCCAAGTTAAGACCATTCAGTTACTTGTCTTTTGCAAGTAACTGATCCATTTACTCTGTGAACTGGGAATAATAAAACCTTAAAGATCTTAGTGGTCAGCACTGCCTATTTAAATATTTAGCATTATATTTTGTAATTTCCTTCTCTGTATTTTTTGTATTTAATTGTATTGATTTTTCTTTTATAATGACATCGGAATTAAAAAGATACTTAGAAATACGGAGCATGTTTGTCTCAGTGGCTGAGTACGAGAGCTGGGCAGCCTGGAGACAGCAGGGACGGATTCCTTTGTCTCTCCTCAGGAGTCGGGTGTCTCCTGCTCAGAAGGAGCATCTTCAGGGCCCTGGTAAGCTAGTACAGGGCTAGGAGGTCAGCGCATCTTTTCCCTGTTTTTTTGTTTCCTAAGGTTTCTCCTGGGTAAGGTGATGATGATTGCTCATCATGAAACATACAGCTTAATATTTGGCATGTGCCTGCTTTTCCATCCATAGATTTCAAAATGGATTAGGTAAGTTTATGTGTTATTAGCTCATGCAAAGTCATACACAGAAAGTTATACTTTGTTATTTAAAAAATGCCCTGTATTTTTGGCTGGCCAGTTGTAGACATCTGGTGCAGCTTTTTCAGAGACCCAAACATTGCCCCAACTTCTGTTGTTTCACCACTCAACACTTACTTACAAAAATTAACATTTTATTAGCCCAGTACTTCATCCGGTGTCTGGCACAGCAAACGAATCCTGGTCTATCAGAGCCATGAAAACCCCATGATCTGTGAGGAATTCTTTGGAGTCTGAGAGCACTGGAATCCCAGGCACAGTTGTAGGGTGATGGCCTGGAGAATGGGGGGAAATAAGCAAAAAAAGCAAGAAATTATTGAGAAAATTATATTCTAGAGAACTGAGAGTGTAATTTCAGGTGCTGTGTTTGGACAGACTTGTTTGAATACTTGCAGGTGAAAATGAATGAGTAACTAAATTTGTGAACTTTAGACCTTGATAGTCTTCAGCCATCCTTGGGAAGAAGACCAGTGAAATATTTCTACTGGATGTATAAACCTCTGTACAGCAAGCTTAAGACCACAGACAGTAGTCTTGCTTTGGTGGTAATTGTTCCTAAACTCCTTAAAAATGGAGATGGAGCAGGATCTGTGGGCCACAGATTGGAAAGCCCTGTTTCAAGCGCTCTGGCTAATTACAGAGCTGGCAACTGCTGAATCTCTAGAAATATTTCTAATGGGGAAACTTCAGATTGCCTAAACAAACAATAAATACATCTGAGCTACATAAGGGTTTTCTTATGGGAGCTGTGGACGAAAGGCAGGTCCTGCC
>NW_010233162.1:735-8859 GCF_000690775.1 Eurypyga helias | reverse complement strand
GAGCCGCGGGTTCGGGGACGGCGCGGGGCCCGTAGCGAGGGCGGCACCGCACGGGAAAGCCCTTTCCCGCCTATTTCACCGTCAGCACTGACACTAGCGATGGCTTAAACCGAATTACAGCTTTCCCGTTCCATACCAGCCAGGTAGAATAATCACTGGTTGCCTCACCATTTGGTTAGAATTCAAATCTGGGGTGTGCCACAAACGCACCTGAAATCGCTTCTGAAGAACAGCTTTGGGTCGGCCAAAAGCGGCCTTGTGGCTCTGACAATTTCCATAAAGCGAGGAAATTTATGTAAAAAAATACGAGCTAGCTAACACGAATAAAGCGGCACGCACTCCAAAGTCAGCAAGCCAAACGCTAAGCTTTAACTTCCTCGGTTTTAACTCTTCACATTGCATATCCTGCAGTTTTTATGGTAGACCATAAATAACAAAATGATACATTAAGGTTTCCATTTAATAAGGAAACCAGGAATAGAAAATAACACGTGTACAACTTGGCCAAGTAAACACTGTGGAAACAGTCTTAAATTTCAGTGTTTCCTGAGTCTGGATCGAGGATGTTTTAGTCCCACATCTGGATCAAATGATGTGACTCGAGTCCTTCTCAGATACGAAACTATGGCATAAGATACTTTCTTATACTAGTATAACTCAGCTGCAATAGTTTGAGGACTTTTTTTTCAAATTCTGTTGATATATTTAGATTGAAAAGCAACAATTATAAATTTTACCACCAAAGTGATTCTCTTGGTAAACCTGCAGTGCACTGGAAAAGGAGTGAGAAAGTTAAGAAAAAACATTCTGTATTGAGAGAAATTGTGCTTCTTGAGATACCCCCATTTAAACAAGAGAGCACGCAGTTCACTGCAGATGATAATGATCTGTCTTCCATGAAATTACACCACTACATCAGTTGCAAGTGAATTGCTCCTGATTTACACAAGCACAAGTGCAATTAAATAAGACCTTTGGTAAACACTTAAAACACAGGAACATAATTTCCAAGAGCTTACCTTTTTGACAAAATAATTTGCTCTGTCTTTGTGGTACTATAGCAGAAAACCCCTGTGGTGAACTCCAGTTCTCTCTGTATTTATATAAAATAGCGTTATCTTTTTGGGGCTCAGCTGGAGTCTCTGGAATGTGCACCTCTTGCTTGTTTTAGAGCTCTTTACTTTGAAAATATCTACATCAGATTTAATGAAAGGGCAATATAGGTGCACAAGAGCAATATACAGGTGAGTAATTGGAATGTGTTTCCAAGACTCATGGTAACATAAGAAAAATCGAGCTGTATCTGTTGTACTGGAAGTACGCTGTGAAGTATCCTACACAGGTATCACTCTTCAATAGCTGCAGATTCCCTGAAAAAGAGTTGGACTTGGGTTTGAACTGTGAGACACTCAGAGCAGGCATGGTTATGGGGATGGCCTCAGACGTGTTGTCACACCCACCTTGGCACATGTTATGTTCCTCAGGGAGTGGGACTGAAGAGGATTAGGAGGATATGTTATCTTTCAGCTTCCCAGTCCTTTCCCACCTGGAGTCCAGATGGCCTCCAGAGCCGCGCGGGTGTTTAAAGTTACACCAGCTTCACTTAGACCACAATGACCAGTATGCAGGGAACGAAGTATACAGCTTCAGACATTCCAGCTGCCAGAGTTATTAGCTATTTTTGCTCTAAGACATTGGATGAATGAGACGTACCTTCCACAGCACCTGCAGGTTATCTCCATCAGAACATGGGGTTTGATGGAGGACCTGAGGACTCTCCACTTCCAGAGTATGTGTCTTTAATTTAAGGCATTTACTCTAACATTGAGATCTTTGTTCAGACATTTTGTCTTAAAGTTCAAGGGCATTTATAAGAATCATAGAATCATAGAATGGTTTGGGTTGGGAGGGACCTTAAAAGATCATCTAGTTCCAACCCCCCTGCCATGGGCAGGGACACCTTCCACTAGACCAGGTTGCTCAAAGCCTCATCCAGCCTGGCCTTGAAGACATCCAGGGATGGGGCATCCACAGCTTCTCTGGACAACCTGTTCCAGTGCCTCACCACCCTCTCTGGGAAGAACTTCTTCCTGATATCTAATCTAACCCTCCCCGCTTTCAATTTAAACCCATTACCCCTTGTCCTGTCACTGCAGGCCCTTGTAAAAAGTCCCCCCCAACTTCCTTGTCGGCCCCTTCAGGTACTGGAAGGCTGCAATAAGGTCTCCCCAGAGCCTTCTCTTCTCCAAGCTGAACAAGCCCAATTCTTGCAGCCTTTCATCATAGCAGAGGTGCTCCAGACCTCTGATCATCTTTGTGGTCTTCCTCTGGACTCGCTCCATCTGGTATATATCCTTCTGATGTTGTGGGCTCCACAGCTGGTGTTGTGGGCGCCACAGCTTTCCATATATACACAGCCCACATTTAAAAACGAAGGCTTTACTCATATTGATCCAGAGCAGAAGAGCACTAGGCAATTCCAGCTGTCTGGTGGACTGTGAGTTTGGAGATGTTAATGCTTCTGCCTCTGAAATTCTTGAATTACAGTTCTGACCATTCAGTTTCTAAAAGGAATTCGTTTGATGTAGCTACGAACATCACAGTTTGTACAAAGCTATGAAATATTCTCCACTGAATTTCACGTGGAGCTTTAACTGGTTCTAAAAAAATTGGGTTGCAAGCGTTCCAGTAAAATTTCTTTGATATACTTTGTCTCCTCTCAATCTGTCAGAGCTCAGAGCACTTAGGGATAGGTCTAGAACAAAGGTGGGACATGCCCAGAGGTGCTTTTCAAAAAGGAGACCCTAATGCTCACAACCAGTCCAGGCCAAAAGCCTTCAAACAAGTTTCCAAACACCAGGATGTCTTATTATACCTCTACATGTGCTCCAAAGACATGGTCTGCTGAAAATAGGCCTCATGCACAGCAGAGTGCTCAGCATTGATGCGCATTTGTTCAGCTGCCACAAACAAAAATCCCTGCAAAAGTCTGCCTACAAAAGACCACAGCAATGCAGCTGTGTGCACAGGCACACACAACACACATATCTTGCCCCGCTGCAGGAAAATGACCCCAGCGATCTTTGGGGAACTGCTGTATTTCATGTAAAAATCAGGAACATCTTGTGTACGTTTTCTGTCCTTACTCATTTCTGTCCTAACAAATATTCTCAGGAATGACTTCCTTTTCTGATCATCACAAAAATTGAAAGGCCCTTGGAAAACCTGTCAGCTTGTTGACCTTTTTTCAGACCAACACATCGTTCTGATACAAATCAAAATTTCATTATCATTTCATTTAAATTCTCTCTGCTGATGTTTTTGGGTAGTTCTATTCCTAAATTATTGAGCCATATAAAATACATCTGTGGTCATGCCTGCCAGAGTCCTTGTAGCTTAGTGGATGAGAACTGGTTACACACACTAAAGTTTCCAAAGCGTGGCTTGGGCAGATCAGAAGTGCTGAAAGTTTAAACAAGATTTCATAGTGTTTTGATGAAGAAGCTATTTGTCTGGTGGATTTACTACATGATATGCTTCTTGCATATATTTTTATTTTCCTATATGTTCTGGCAAGGTTCCCAAAATATTAAATAAACTCACAAGAAAAACTAAAATACTTCTACATGTGCAAATATTTCTTTTTCATTCCTTTTTTAAAGCACAGCACTCAAAATGAAAGCATAAGGTAACTTCCATTTAGCATTTTCTGCTGTTAAAGCTGATACTAGGTGATTTTCATTCAAAGAAGGGAGAGAATTGTCAGACCATGCACACCTTTACACCTTGAAGAGGCTTTTGTAAGAGCTCATAAAAACTAATGATGCGTAGTGCGTGTTGGGTGGTGTTGGTCTGAAGGGGGTGTTTCCCACCGTATCTGGATATGTGGTCCACCTCCTCTTAACTTGCACGAAAACTATTTGTTCTCAAGCCTGTGAGGGCTTAGCCCTTGGGCACGTGCCCTGCTGGGTGGTGGCCAGAAGATGGGGCTGGGAACTGGTGGCTGAGGAGTCCAGGGGTGAGGCTGCACCAGAAATCTCAGACTTTTTTCCAGAGTTGAGGCAACTGACTGAAGTCCCTGAAGTCACAGCAGCTTCAAAAAAAAAAAACCACCCAAACAAAAACCAAACCCACACACACAAAAAAACCCCAATAATAATAATAACTGCCAACTTCACTGTGATCCCTTTCAACCAACCATTTAGCTAACTGGGCAATATTCAATTATGTGAGCTACATTACAGGTTTCATTTGCTGTCAGTAAATAATAGTTTTAGAAGCAGTTAAAAGACAATGAGTATGCCAGTGTATAGTAACATAAGATTGACATAAAATGTGATGGAGAAGGAAAGCACAGTTTCTGGTAGACAAATGAGCAGCAGAGTTAAATTGTGCCATGGAATTTCAGATTATACATTAGTAAGCGCTCTACCAGAGTATGAACACTAGCAGAACATATTTCCTCCAGCACCAGTTTGCAAGAGCAGTTGGGACAGACACCTTAGGAAGGAAATGCATCCTGCCTGAGGGGTGCAAACCTGCTTTCTCTGGTAGAAGTCTCTGCAAAGAGCACCCAGCAGACCTATTGCTCCCCAGTCTTGTTTGGCGGGTTATCCACTGTATTATGAATTCTATTTTTATGCATTCTTTTCCTATTATTTTTAATGTATACTTACAACGTTTTCTGCAGTATTACCAAAGCAGAGGGAGTAATCAGTGTAAAATAGACATGCCCAACTCCATTCTTTCAACTACTTACCTGTGGTATGAGTTGTTGTCTAGCTACTCATGGTGGGTTAAGTCTATTCAGAACAGCCATATAGGAAGGATCTGTATTTTATTCCCCTTTCAAAACTGATTGGGAACCGTTACCACCTACTTATCATGGATTTCTGTACAATATTAATAAGGTTGCATTCTTTGTAATGGTTTCTGAAAAGTCTTGAAAAATTAAAACTGGCTTGTTCAGCAAAACAGCAAGTGGAAGGCAGAAGAAAAGGGAGTATTTTAAATATACAATTGCTTCAGGGCTCCCTAGTGCCAGTGTTTTGGAAACATATTCTGCATTAGTCTCTCTCTCCAATAAAAATTGGTAAGAGTCCAAAACTCCAATCTTTTGTTTTTGAAAAGTATGCCCTTATTAGACCATTTTATGTAATAAAAAGTTTGAACAAATATTAATAAAGAAGTGTCTCTTCTTTCTTTTCACAGACACAGGGGATCTTAAGGCCCTAGTTTCACACTCAGTTTTCCATCAGTGGATTTTTGCATCTACCCCAGGAATACACAACACCAGCCACAGAAAATGATCACAGAATAGGGGTCTTGCAGAGAAGCTGTCAATGCTAATGACCAGTTTTTGGTGGGCTCCATATAGGACATAAATAAAATATATAGCATAGCTTGAATACCAAACATGAAATACAAGACAAAGTTAAATTAGGAAATTTAAGTTAGGAAATTAAAACTATGCCTCCTGCAGTAAATTAATCTGTGCTGCACATGGAGACTTACTGATGGTTTTGGAGTTTTTCCACATATGCAAATTTAGCACAAAGAGTGGAAAAAAGAACATGCAGTTAGGGACAGAAGGAGGAACGTGTTAAACTGTTCAAGCCACAACGTTGGAGTAAGGGTCTAAATTTCAGAAGTCTGGGAAGCAAGCAGGGGCTAGAACATCACAAAGTCCTTTCTCTAGGGTCAGTGCAGCAAACCCTCACCAATATTGTCATAGATACACTTCACATTTAGAATAAGATGGATTAGTAACCCCTTAGTGTGGTTAGGAGCAAGAGAGTTTGTCATGATCAGCTTTTACCTATCTTGGACAGCCATAATATTTAGGGTGATTTCTCTACTTCATTTCAATCACTCTGTTACAACAGCCCAGGAAACTCAAGAGACACCAGTGTCAGGTGAGATGGAGTGGAAATTTTCCATTCCTGTAGTCACAAAGGAGCTGGGATCAGATACTTAAACATGTCTATAATCTTTAGGCATTTAGTATTTTAGTTTATCTAGGAAAGGGTTGGTAACTCCACTAAAAGTACAATTTTTAATGGGAGGATTTGTTCCCTCCCTTTGATATCTGAATAGAAAAGCAATAAATCTCCTTTAGGTTTCCTTTGGCTGAGATGTTAACATGTGATGTTTCATCACATTTTAAACAACGAACATGTGAAAACAAAGAATTAGGGCAGTTCCAAGTCTGCATCCCAAAAAACATATCTTTTATCACTGAGCAAAATGTGTAATGTAAAATAATGCAAATGGTTATCCTGGACATACTGTGAATATTCATAATATAACAGTCGCTGACAGAATTCCTTCTCACATTGTTACTTTGACAACAAAAAATAATGTTTTGCCTTTAAAGCTCCTCCTATACCAAGTTCTCTTTGAGTCATAACATAATCCATTTTTACAACAGAAATCTCTAGAGAAAGCAAGAGGAAATTTCAAAAGCTCTTTATTTCAACAGAGTTGGCTCATCATAAGCAATTGTCTCAAGTACAATTATTTGACTTATCTGAAACCAGAACCTTAGTAAACAGGAAAAACTGATATAACAAAGCTTATATTAAAGTATCTTGTTTGCAGAATTATGGCTTATTCCTCAACCACCAGGTTTAGCTTGTAATAGCAGGATGATTACCCAAGAGAACTTGGTCATTAACCTGAATTCTTCTGTGCTTGCTTTTTCATTTGTTTATGTCAAAACCCTGAATCTCAGTCTAACCTAAAACATAGGAATGCCTGTCGAGGAACAGATCAGTCCTTTTTAACTCCTGCTTAATACATTGCCCTAACCTGTTATGACTGTGGAGGCAAATAAAACTGCCCAAACCAATATTGGATTCACCGCAGGGTTCATCATTCCTGGCTGCTGACCCAGAGTGGCTGTCAGCAAAATAATCACTCACTTATCCAACCCCATAACGAAATTGGAGTTTTCAGTTCATATTCTCACATTATGTTTGGCTTAAAAGACAAAGAAATGTATTGCTGTATTGTCTGGTCTTGGTGGAAGAGCAATATGAAGTTAGACCAGGAGTCCCTAAAGAGCAGAAGCAGGACCAACAACAAATAGGAAGGGTATCACTTAGCTTTTCCAAGGTAGGCTTTAACAAATTAATTTTAAATGTGGTTTCTAGAACACATACTTATTTCTGGAAAGGCTCTTTCCTGTAATTTATGAGCTATAGCTCCTTAGGGGCTAAATGAAGCCCGTGGTGGATGAGCTGTACTTGCACTTTAGTGTGCCCCATCCCCCTCACAAAGCAGGGAGGAGGACATCGATGACACCGCCTCAGCCTGATGTTCGAGCTACAGATCACTGCCTGCCATCAGCCCCAACACATACTTATTTCTGGAAAGGCTCTTTCCTGTAATTTATGAGCTATAGCTCCTTAGGGGCTAAATGAAGCCCGTGGTGGATGAGCTGTACTTGCACTTTAGTGTGCCCCATCCCCCTCACAAAGCAGGGAGGAGGACATCGATGACACCGCCTCAGCCTGATGTTCGAGCTACAGATCACTGCCTGCCATCAGCCCCTGACCTTGCTGATTTTTTTTTCCACCTGTTTCCTCCAGCAGCAAGCATCAGGTGAGCAGTCGCAGCCCTTCTCTCCGGGCCGGTCCTGTCAAACCTGCGATCCAGGTGCTTGGTGTGGTCAGCGCAGCAGAAGCTGTCTGCCCGGTCACCGGCCAATTCACGTACACGCAAGTATCATTGTGAAAAATATAGGCAATATATAAAATTTTTCATTTGGTAATTATTTATTTAGAAGGTGAACAGATGTGCCCTATTTCACAGGTAGGTGTTTACAAAATGTCCTTCCAACACCACTAGGAATTCCTACTTACAATATGATCCTTCATGGAAAAGTTCGTAGTAGGTGGAACCTCATTATTTTATTCTTTATTGCACTTATTCAATGTTACTAAAAATACATATATTTAAAATATTTGTTATTTAATATATTAAAATAACATCTGTTAAAAATACACATACATTAACATATGAACTAAGTATATTCATTGTAATTAAGTGCAGAAGTAGTTTTCTACCTTTTCTAAAACCTGCCTAACTTTTTTGAAAATATTGAAAATATTCTATGAATTG
>NW_010233162.1:0-340 GCF_000690775.1 Eurypyga helias | reverse complement strand
TATGGATCTAGAAGTCTTTTTCTGATATTGCTCTTTGGAAACTATTAGAATAAATGAAGTCTAATTGTACTGTGATATTTAGGGTAGATGAGCTGACCCAACCAAAGTTTCACCAGCTGCCAGCAGTTGCCTCTGGAAGTTAGTGGCTCCAACAGAGATGGTCCAGGAAGGAGAAATGCTTTCAGTCCTTAACAGAATTAAAACCTTCAACTGATGCAAGTTAAACTGTCCTTGTTTCTTAAGCTGTGGTCCAAAGTGGTGGGTTTGAACTGCTTCCAAACATTAGGTAGGTTTAAGACATTGAATAGAAGTGGGACATTTCTGAAGGGCATTTTTATTA
>NW_010233161.1:2307-2662 GCF_000690775.1 Eurypyga helias | reverse complement strand
CCAGCCCTGGCCCCACAGGGGTCCCTCGGCACACGTGGCCGCAGGGGCGGCACTGCCGTGCAACCCCCGAGTGCCAGCACTTCTCTGGCCGACGCGGACTCCGGTCCTTGGCTTTAATCATCTCCCAGCCACCCACGCCGGCGGCTCTGCCTCTTTTCATCTTCCCCCACCAAGAAGCTGGTGCTGGCAGGGCCAGGGTGTGCGGCGGTTGGGCTGGCAGCGGCTGAGCCTGCCCGGTCCAGTCGTGGCTGGAGTGAGCCAACGGTTCACCTGAGGATGAGCTGGGATATGGACTGGTCCTCCTGGACCCTTCTCTGCTCCATATCCCTCGGAAAAGACCCAGCTGGGGGCTTAA
>NW_010233161.1:1833-2289 GCF_000690775.1 Eurypyga helias | reverse complement strand
ATCGTGGCTTTCCTGCAGAAATTCAGGAAGGGAAAAATGTGATCCGATAAACCCTTGAGATTCAGAGAAGCCAAAGTGCTGTAAGAGAGAGTGTGACAGTCTGAGTGAGAGGACGGACAGACGGACCCAGCTGGGTGGTGTTTCCAGCGCCTGCGGTGCAACAGCTTCTCCCTCCACGTTTTAGGTGGGAAGGAGTCAAATGGGGACAGGTCGTTTCCACACCCCTCTGCTTGAGGAGGGGGTTTTGGGGGCAATGGGAGACCTGTCCGGCGCTCTGAGGTGATTTTGTGCTGCCCGGTGCTGGCAGAGGCCGCACCCGCCCGTGGTGCGAGGGCGTGTTGGGATGGCGGCCGGGCATGTTCCTTCTGGCCTTGCTAATGAGGGGGTTTGCCTGGAAGCAGGATGCTTCCCACTTCCAAAGCTGCTCTCACAGGTGCTGGAGAGGTGCAGTGCAGC
>NW_010233161.1:1329-1716 GCF_000690775.1 Eurypyga helias | reverse complement strand
TGTGCACGGCAGTCATCCGGCTTTTGAGGTTTGGCAGATGGGAGAGTGGGGTTGGAGGTCTGGTGCGGCCGGCAGCATCCCAGGGCACTGGGGACAGGGGGTGACGCAGAGCCAGTCCCACATAGCCCTCCCATCTGTCCTCCCCAGGATGACAACTGGGGCGAGACCACCACGGTGGTGACAGGGACGTCTGAGCACAGCATCTCGCACGATGACATCACCCGCATCACCAAGGACATGGAGGACAGTGCCCACCTGGACTGCTCCCGGCACCTGGGCGTCTCGCTAGCCGGGGCGCTGGCGCTGCTCGCCTTCCTCACGCCCCTCGCCTTCATGCTCCTGCCCCAGCTGCTGCGGCGGGGGGGGCGCGGCCGCACCCCGAAAGCG
>NW_010233161.1:774-1317 GCF_000690775.1 Eurypyga helias | reverse complement strand
TGTGAGGGACTCTTCATCTCCGTGGCCTTCAAACTCCTCATCCTCCTCCTGGGCAGCTGGGCTCTCTTCTTCCGTCGCCCCAAAGCCTTCTTCCCCCGCGTCTTCGTCTTCCGGGCGTTGCTCATGGTGCTCGTCTTCCTCCTCGTCGTCTCCTACTGGCTTTTCTACGGCGTGCGGATCCTGGACTCGCGGGACCGCAACTACCAGGGGGTGGTGCAGTACGCCGTCTCGCTGGTGGACGCGCTGCTCTTCGTGCACTACCTGGCCGTGGTGTTGCTGGAGCTGCGGCAGCTCCAGCCCCAGTTCACCCTCAAGGCCGTGCGCTCCGCCGACGGGGCCAGCCGATTCTACAACGTCGGCCATCTCAGGTATGGGGGTGCCAGGGGGGTGCCGTGGGGGGAGTTCCCATGTTTGGGTATGGGCACAAGGCGTGTGTGACCACTGGGGGCTTGTGCACGCCCGTGTGTGCATGTGCATTCGTCTGTGTGCACGTGCACATGTGTGCATGTACATGTGTGCATGTGTATCAATGCGTGTGGCTGC
>NW_010233161.1:0-668 GCF_000690775.1 Eurypyga helias | reverse complement strand
GCATGTACATGTGTGCATGTGCATCAATGCGTGTGCATGCACGTGTGTGCAGGTACATGTGTGCACGTGCATCAATGCGTGTACATCAATGCGTGTGTGTGCATATGTGCATCGATGCGTGTTCATGCACATACGTGCATGTGTATCAATGCACACCCGTGTATGTGTTCACACCTCGTATGTGCGAACATGTGTTCACGAGTGGCTGTGCCCATGGCACCGTCACCCAGATGGAGGAGCTGCGAGTGCCCCACAGCGGGTCCAGCCCCCCACGGGGTGACAGGTCCCCGCAGTGCCATGTGCTCTCTGACCCTCCCTCCTCGTCCTGCCCCGGCTGCATCTGCCCGTGGTGTGGGGGTGACCAGCTCAGTGCTCCCCTGCCCGGCTGTGTCTCCCTGCAGCATCCAGCGAGCAGCAGTGTGGATCCTGGAGAACTATTACCACGATTTCCCGGTCTACAACCCTGCCCTCCTCAACCTGCCAAAATCCGTCCTGTCCAAGAAAATGTCCGGGTTTAAAGTCTATTCCCTCGGCGAGGGTGAGCTCCCCTTCCCTTGGCTTCTCCTCGTGTTCCCTCTCCTCCTTCCCCATCCCTGTGTTTTCCTCTCTGGAGGCTTCCCTTGGTTAGGGAGCGGGATCGCCGCAGCCTGGCCATGGGGCAGGGGGGG
>NW_010233160.1:0-227 GCF_000690775.1 Eurypyga helias | reverse complement strand
CCCCTCCTCCATGTCACCTCCAGTGTCCCCCACACACACACCGGTGCCACCCTGTGTCCCCAGGATGTCCCGGGACACCCCATGTCCCCAAGGTCCTCCCCCATCCCAGTGTCCTCCTGTACCCCAGTGTCACCCCATGTCCCCAGGGAGGTGGACCTGGTGGTGGAGGTGGCACATCCCTGTGTGGCCCAGGAGCACGGGGAGGACATCCTGGCCCAGGCTGACTT
>NW_010233159.1:0-42068 GCF_000690775.1 Eurypyga helias | reverse complement strand
GCAGCGCTCGCCGCTCGGCCAGAGGACTCGGGTGGCTCGCCTGAGTGCTCATCCAGCTGGGTTGTGTGCAGCGAGCCGCTGTCGATTCCAGGGGGAAGCAAAGTCAGCAGTTTTAACTGAAATTCCTTGTGGCAATTGTAGGGTTTTTTTGAAGTGTCTCTACCAGTGACTAACATTTATTTCCCTGAAACTTCCCAGATGACTTTGAATCTAAATTTACTTTTCATTCTGTGGAAGATTTCCCCCCACCTGACGAATTCAAGCCATTTCAGAAGATATACCCCAGCAAGATAGCTAGAGGTAAGTGTGTACAGGTGAGGGCTGGCAGTTATCCAACAGCATTGAAAAACAGGGAGTGAAAATAAAGATCAGAAGCCAGCAATAAGGGGAAGAACCGGGCTGCTAGCACAGGCAGAGAGAGGAATGGGACGTGTTGCAGTGGTAACAGCCACCAAGGATACAATGAAAAGCATGAACTTGTGAAATCACAAGAGAAATGTGACTTGATCCCCATCTTCCATCATGTGTGTGGATGTAAAGCCTATGGATGGTGTTCCACACACCTGAATAACAAGGGGATTTAGTACCTGAGCCTTGTCGGCAAGTAATGAACGGCTGAACCTCGCCTTCTCTTTTTTCCCCCTCCCTTCACTTACAAGTTGGGATCAGGTCACGGCTGTAGGAGCAGAGGTTCATCTGCCCAGCTCTGGAAAGTGGTAGTTGAAGATGCCGAAAGATCTCATGCCTATATTCTGCTTTTTATAAGCCCCAGTCCCTTCCGTATTATTAGATCAACCCCTCATCTCCAAGTCTGGCTTGGTTTTGTATCCGTGCTAAGGCACTTTGCGTGACTTTTCACAGCGGCTTCAGCCAGTCCGGATCAGCCGCTCTATGATCTGATCAGAGACGTCACTGAATGAGCAACAGATCCATCAGTTCAGGGGTTGGGGATAAACACAGCATCCCTGCTGCAGGACCGCATCCGAGATACATACCCAAAAATGTGCCTGACTGCACCTGTCCTCTCTGTTTACAGATCCCTCTAAAAATCCTCTGTTAAGAACACAAGTGAGATGAGAAGAGTCTTTGGATGCTCTCTGGATTGGTGTCAAAGAAGAACACAATAGACCAGAAGGAGTCCCCGTTACAGCGACAGAGGTTGTACTGGAATTGCAAGCGCTGCCGTTACCATTCCTGTAAACTGGAAAATCCATGTAAAAGATACTTTCTGAATAGGCTTACAAACCACAGGAATGGTACACAGCCTTTTAAATTACTGTATATAGGCGGTATTTTTTAAGCAGCATAAAATTTAAATTCTTTGTCGGGTGGAAACAACTCTGATTCTTCTCATGCTGACAGATGTTACCTCAGAAGACTTTTTGCATGACACGTGGTTCCTTTTCCTTCTCCCATCATCGCTCTTTTGGAAAGCCTGCAATTCCTTATTATTCAGACATTTTTCACTGAACTCCCAGAACCTGTGGTGACGCCTTTAGTTTCTTTGCATGTTTCTTCACTTCTGCTGTGCTGCCCATCCTCGGGGGGCGGCAGGACGGCACTTTGGCGAACAGATGGGCCCGCCGTCCTCTGCTCACCAGGCAGGAGGAGGCAAGAGGTGGGAAGGGGCTGTGGCTGCAGCTTAGCCTACCCCCTGCTGATGGCAGACCCTAGGAGGATAGCGTCTGAAGAAGCCCAGCGGGGTCGGGTGGTCACAGGCTTCACAAAGAAGACAAAACTTTCCCAAACTGGAGGAAAATTGTTCTACTGTAATAAAAAAAAACCCAAACGGTGGGTGTGAACACACACGCCGTGAAGCGTGTATGTAAGGGCACGTATCCCATCTTTCCCTGTTGGTAAAGCAGGCGTTTACCGTTTGTTACCCAGCAACCAGGAGGCCTTTGGAGGAGGGGTCCAACACCTACATTTCAAACAGGCTGCTGAGCTGCTACTGCTCGCCCACAGCAGCGGCGAGGATCGCCTGTCCAAAATAGACTGCACGGAGCAAGCAGCCCCCGGAGTGGGTGTCACCTGGAACGGGGTGTTGGTTGAAAAAGGCAACCACCTAGCAGGCGACAAGACATGAGCTGCTGCTTTCAGCATGCAGCCTGCAGATCCTGGATATGAACATCTGCCTGTTTCCAGCAAGAATTACCCCGATTCTTGTGCATTTCACTGCATTAAAAGTGGTGTCAGCAGGGCGAGGTGATCTTCCCCTCTGCTCGGCACTGGTGAGGCCACACCTGGAGTCCTGTGCCCAGTTCTGGGCTCCCAGTACAAGAGACATGGATGTACTGAAAAGAGTCTAGGGAAAGGCCACGAAGGCAATGCAGGGACCGGAGCGCCTCCTGTGAGGAGAGGCTGAGCGAGCTAGGGCTCTTCAGCCTGGCGAAGAGGAGGCCCAGAGGGGGAATCTCATCAGTGTGTACGAACAGCTGAAGGGAGGGTATAAAGATGGAACCAGGCCCTTTCCAGTGGCGCCCCTTGACAGGACCAGAGGTGATGGGCACCAGTGGAAACACAGGAGGCTCTGTCTGAACATCCGGAGACATTTTTGTACTGGGAGAGTGACTGAGTACTAGCACAGGTTGCCCAGGGGGGTTGTAGAGTCTCCATCCTGGGGGATATTTAAAAGCCACCTGGACACAGTCCTGGGTAACTGGCTGTAGTTGCCCCCTGCTTGAGCAGGGTGGGAGGACCAGATGACCTCCAGAGGTGCTTTCCATCCTAGTCTTTCTGGGATTCCCCTTCTTTCAGCTTTCTGGGCTCATCAGTGTGATTAAGGACACTGCTGTTCCAGGGGGAGCCCGGTGCTAACAGCCAAGCCAGTTACACACACAGCACTCATAGAATCACAGATTTGGGTTGGAAGGGACCATAAAGACCATCTAGTTCCAACCCCCCTGCCATGGGCAGGGACACCTTCCACTAGACCAGGTTGCTCAAAACCTCATCCAGCCTGGCCTTGAACACTTCCAGGGATGGGGCATATATTATATATTTATGCTATAACTGCTATAAATCCCCCTCATCTGCAGCTGTACTAACAGAGATCACAGGTAAAGGTCCTTCCCCATGGCCACACCTTTGACTAAACTATTTGGAAAGGACAGGTAACTGCATCTTCACCTATGTCTGCTTTTCTCTCACTTCTTGCAACAGCTCCGTGATGCTGTAACTCCTACTCCTGCACACACACTCACGGTGTGGCGGTGGTGTGAGGGCAAGAAGCTCTTCACCCACAGGATTCCAAGAAAGCATCATCAGTCTTTTTCTAGCCCATTATGACACCTTGTTGTACATCACATGAGAAGAAAAAAATTTGTGATGCTTTGACTAATACTGTCATTACTGTAGTTACTTGGTGAGTGTGCATGAACATAAGTAATAAGCAGGGGTCAGCCTATACATTGCTTCTCAACTGGAAAAGTTTAATACTGCTTTGAAGAATATTTTGTTATAGTACTATTAAAAGTGAGCTACTGTTGGTTCTCATTTGTTCTGGAACTTGTGTACTGCTCTGTACTAAGTACCTTCAAAAGGATTTTAAAACTACTTCATGCTAGACTACCTGCCAGGAGGTATCTAAAGGAGAAAAATTTTACTGGGGCGTACGTTCAAAGCAAACATCTGTCAGGGATCAAATTAGAAAGCTCGTGCATATTTGCAGGCATCGGTGAAATGTTATTCCCTTCTATACCGGACTGTTGTTCAAGATCCACCGGACCTTCTGAAGGCGCTCTTACCTGGAGTTACCGAGAAACACCGCGGCTGTCACACGGTGGCAGCTGGTCCCGCCGTGTCCTTCCACTGAGCCACAGCTGCACTCAAGGCCGCTGGAAGTTGTCAGGCCAGGGGGGTGCTCTGGTTTCTCAAACCTGCAGGACTAGTGATTGCACTCACACATGCTGCTGTACCACAGGATCTGGTTTTTCTAATGCACTACACAGCCGAAGCAAAAGCAACACGCTATTAGAAACTTACTACCTGGATTACTGTGCTCAAACCCATGAATTAATTCTGTCGTGTAAGCAGTTCCAAATAAGGACATAGATTCCCATAAGATAACTGCAAATGAGGGCTTTTCTTTTCCTTAAGAAACAGGCAGTAAGCTGTATTATGTTTTTAGCAGGAACATCCTAGCTTGCCTCCCTCCCAACTCTCAAAGAGATCCGAGTTGTGCAAAAGAACTGTGTGGAGCGGTATATCCTAACTTTCACTCCCTGGACAGGACAATCCTTTTATCCTTGTTCTCACTTGTTCACAAATATTCAGCTGCTCCTATCAGGATGCAAAATGCTCAGCAAGCAGCAGCCTGCAGAAGGAGCTCTGAAGTTCAGCATGGTAGGTGTTGAGTGTGCCCCAAATGGAATGGAAGCACCCTTCCATTCCAAAAGCAACTTTCATGGGACATCCATTTACTCCAGCTGTGGGCAGCTGGCTAAAGCACACTCGTCTCCCAGCTGGTTTTCAGCTGCTCCAGCACAACACCCTGCGAAACGCAGTGTGCTCCCTGCAGTCCCTACTCTGGCCGGGTAGGCAGGCACGAAGTTTTAGGGTTTACCTGCCTATCTTCTTCCCTTGTCCCCATTTTCAGAATGCCTAGGCACAGGAGCTGTTCCTGGAGGGAGCAGGGGAGGAATGCATTGTGAAGAGAAAATCTTCATGTGTCTTCTGTAAGCGAAAAGGCCCAATGTTAGTTGCCCAGCACCCAGCTGTCAGTAAGGCAACACCAGAGTAACAAGTCCGAAGGAGCAATGCCATTTTTAACAAGGATCTGTCTGAACCTCCTATTAAAAAAACCCCAACCATCTCCGCATGACACAGGAAGCAGTGTTCACTGGTTTAATTCTTCAAGTGTGTGCCCCACCTCACTTCTGCAAGAAGAAAACACGTGAAAAGCAGGTCCGTCTGTAAGACTCACGGAAGGGAAGCATGCTGCAGAACTGCACTTGATGTAAGGAAGCCTCAGAGAGCCCAACCAGCCCAACTCCGCTGCCCCATCAGAACTGGGATTTCAGCTAGACCATTCCTTGTATGAATTAGCAAGGAGAGAAAACTGCAGGTCAGCTTTGCTGCAAGCCTAGTTCTGAGCAACAGAGGAAAAACCAGGTTGCCTTCAGGGACGATACAGCAGTTAGCCTGATTAAGTTAATCTTTGCTTTAATTGGTTGCCCAACATACATATTTAAACATTCTGTACTAAATTAGCCAGCATGCACACAGTTATTGGACCAGTCAGTGACTTTCTCCTTTCACTATATACATACACAAACAGGAACACCACAAGATGGGACAAAGGAAAGCAATTTGTTAACTGGATACAGCTAGCAAGTAACATTTTTTTCCTCTAGAAATATTTTTCCTGCAAGTTCACAAGTGTGAAGATTTTCTTTCAAGG
Organism: Eurypyga helias; assembly: GCF_000690775.1. NCBI lineage: Eukaryota > Metazoa > Chordata > Aves > Eurypygiformes > Eurypygidae > Eurypyga > Eurypyga helias. The sequence continues at coordinate 36,667 of NW_010233159.1, read as the reverse complement.
CCTGAAGAACTTTGCAGTCTTCCCGTGAAAAGGCTAACAATAGCCACTGTAGCTGAAATGAGATAAAATCCGCTTAAAATCCATTCCAAGCAAGAGTGAAATTGAAAAAAAAAACCACCAAACCAAAACCAAACCACCAGCAAGCCTGCAGTGTAGCACACGGGAAAGGAACTTTGGAGACAACCCAGGGAGATGCGCTGGTGGCTTTGGACTCAACTCCAAACACCCTTAGCTCAGTGTAAAAGAGAAGGGGGAGGATCAGAATCGGATCCAACATTTCACACTCACTGATACCTGGGTACCAGAAACTCGGTATCTAAAGAACTGAAGTGTTTGCTTACTTTATTTGAAGAACTTTAGTTCTGTGTCAACACAGTCATAGAAAAGATCCACTACTTCAGCAGGGTCCAGAACCTCCGTACGAGTAAGAAGATCTTCCATTGCTTCTAAGCCTTGTTTTTCAAGGTCTAACATAATCCTCATCAGTTTCTGGCCTTTATCCTAAAGGCATGGAACAACCAAACAATTAATCAGCAAATAGGATCATTAAAGCATTTTACTGTTCTATTATGGAGATCTTTTCAAGTATTTTTAAAAATGAGAAAGACTTGAAGCACAAACTATTTCTGCTAATAGTTTTTTGGATGGTTGAAGGCTAAATGGACACTTCATGCACTAAGACAAATAACTAAGAAGGGGTTGCTACGTTTAAAAAGATCAGAGGAACATGGTACAGGGTTTGTACACATGATAAAACAGGTAAAAACACTTCTTAACTCTGCAAACACTGCAAACAGAACCATAGAGAAGACTAGAATCCCTGAGGACTGTGGAGATGATGGTATGTACATGTGGTGAAGCACTGGAACAGGTTGCCCAGAGAAGCTGCGGATGCCCCATCCCTGGAAGTGTTCAAGGCCAGGCTGGATGAGGCTTTGAGCAACCTGGTCTAGTGGAAGGTGTCCCTGCCCATGGCAGGGGGGGTGGAACTAGATGGTCTTTTAGGTCCCTTCCAACCCAAACCAGTCTGTGATTCTACGTGTATTCCTTAGATCATCCCCTGCAAGATGATTAGATCTGAAATGATGTGTAATGTAACAGCACTAAGACTCCAGATCCCAGGAAAGGCTCTGTGTGTCATTCTGACTTACTGCTCTTCATGTTTCTGGGTAGGAAATTCACTCCTCGCAGTGTCATTTTGTTTTATCCAAACGTTATTTAAAGTCTTCTTTTTTTTTTTTTTTCAGTGGAGAAGTGCTGCTTATTTTACTTGCAGCTTTGAAAATTGAATTCCAGAAAGAAAGGCCTTTAGAGTGAGCGATGGTTCTGAACTTCCCTGCACTTGTGCAGAAAGCGTAGAACACCTAAGCTAAGGTTTAGGCTCTCACATGGGCAGTTTTTATAGTGTGAAGCCTGACTACAAACTACACTTCCTTTTTTGCCACAGCTTTCAGTGTCACACTATGGGACTTAAATGGGGAAGAATTCATAAGATGCTAATGTGCCTCTTCTATTCCCTAAATCAGGATCTCGCCTAATGCTAGGGGAGTCAGCTGCACACTGAGTCAATGTTACCACAGATTTCAAATTAAACCATTCCAAGGGATTAAAAAGAAGATTTATCCCAAAAAACTGTGTTTAAATAAAGCTTGTACTAGCAAAGGTTACCATGGTTTCCTTAATCACTAACAGGTAAGTCTGAATGCTGTTACGGTCTTAGCAAAACTCTGACCCATGCAAATACACACAGAGGAAAATTGCAAAAAAGCAAGTCCCCTGTGGAAGTTCAACATGACTGTGTGGGTCTTCCACAAACTGCCCAAAGTACCAATGACTGGCATGCCCTGCTGATCCCTCCCTCTGTTTTACTTCCTTACACCTAGTTACCCAGTTTACTGCCGCAGTTGTAATTGCAAAAGTCAAAGAACAGGTATTGAACTACTTGCACTATGACAGTAAAAGTTGTATCTCAATCAGTTGGATAAGCTGTGCAGAACAATCTTCTTTTTGTCTTTACTTATTCTGAAATTTATTCCCGTAACAAACCTTCAACACTTCAGGGTTTTACACTGGAAGGATTTCAGCCCTCGGGTACGTGTTGCATGGCATTGGAAAGGGTCCTTTCTTTTCACCTGGCGTTTTCAGTGAACTCTTACAAATTAACAGAAATGCATTAAATTGAGACTTGCAAAACTGTCATGCGCAAATTACTCCTTCAAGAAAAATAACACCAAACTGTGTAGTTCTTAGGCCAGCATATAATTTAAATTACAACATTCCCACCATCATCCTGTCACAGCATTCTGATACCATGTTGCACTCGCATCCAGGGATCAATAATCGCCTTAAAAGACTACATACACAGCGGGGACTGAACAAGCTCATCAGCTTGTCGCTTTGACTTTTCATTCTGTAGAAGTCGTGAAGCTGAGCAACCCTCTCGGGATAACAAAAAACCTGTGCAGAACAGTTTGCCCTTTACAGGGCGTCAGTATTCCAGCCAAGCTGCAAGGATGCTGAGGATATTCGGAGAATGTGCTTTTTGTTTGGTTGGTTCTGATTTTGATAGCATGGAGAAATGTTTGGCAGGAATAGGTCGTATCCTTGTTTTTCAGGGAGTAACTCTGAAGTAAACAAGGGAGTTAGAAATCTACATTTACTTCTTTAATTCCGGGTCCAAGAGCTCTTACCTGATCATTCTCAAGGAGAGATCGGGCCCATTCATGTGCTTTGTACAATTCATGCCTGCGATCAGGTTTCTCCTGGAATCGAGGTATCTTTTTAGCAGGATCATCATCGCCAAAAGAAGGAGACTGTACTTTTGGTACTAATTTTACATCATCAACAAAAATAAAGGGTTTAAATATGGACCTGAAAGAAATGAGAATTACTGCTTGCAGTAATAAGAGACTGGAGAGGTGTTATTCCTGTGTTCACTAGGCAGCTTTAAAACAACAGCTACAGACCAGCACAGGCACCACGCGCTGCACTGTGTCTGCACCATCCACACACTAGGTTAGAGCGGATGCTGGTCACAAGTGAAATAAATCCAAGTGCTTGAAAAGAATTGGGTTTGCCACATGCTGTAAAACTTTATCACCCCTTTCTACCTACAGGCTACTTTGGTCTCTTTCGTGCCAGTTCTGCCGCTTCTTTAGAAAAGTAGCATCGTATTTTCCTCTGTTTTTTGGGTTTTTTTTAAAACAAATCTCAGCATTCAGCCTCGCATCAGTTCCTCTCCCCTGTTCACACTGCCATCTCTCCTTCTCCCTCCAGATTTAACTTCCATTGAAATCCCAAACACACACTTGTGTAGAGCAGGGAAGGTTACATACCTTGCTCAGTGCCAGAGGATTTGGCATATAACCAGCAGCACTGAAGAATTTGGGGGGAAAGACATAGCTACCAGTATCGTGACATTGGTCAAACAACTTCAACCCTGAGTTTGGGTCTAAACTCCAGAGAGAGACAGGCAAGAGAGTAACACCCCAGCAATGCAGGATCTTCACTCCTCAGACTCTCAAGAGGCGACATCAGCAGGTGCCTGGAGAAACTGCCTTCCCTTCAGGTACACAACAAAACAGCACCCTGCGTTCTGCAGTGTGGAAGCTGCCAGAAGTGCAAGGCTTCTGCAAAACATGATTAATAACCACTGCCTGCATGCAGTCAGCAGCTCGATTGCTGCTACCCTTTCCATCACTGCCATGAAGCCTCGCTGACTAAGAGTTTATGTGACTCACTAGCTGCACTTAAAATAATGCTTCTATAATGCATCAGAGTGTAAAACAAAGCAAGAAAGGTCTCTAAACAAGGGTTTTTACAGTTAGACTCTGCCTTTAAAATGGACAGAAATCTCATCACAACAATCTGATGCCTTTTTATCTCAAAGGATTAAGATTTGGTCAGCAAGCTCAAAATTCTTACTTCACCCTTAAGTTTTGACTGGGGGTGGGAAATCCCTTTGGCACGGATGACTTCTGTAGCACCCAGCAGCACCTAATGCTTACTACCACTCTTACAGGAATGACTGTCAGCTGTTCAAGAGCACCGTTTTCTTCTCCCCATAACCTCTTAACCTCAATGCAAGTGGCAGATCTCCTGAATAAATGCAAGTGGTTTAGTTTAATTTCCATGGATTCTGTTTAAAACACAAGACACTTCATTAGTTCTTTGATGATCTGTGAGTTCCCTGACCTCCTCCTGCTGCTTTCAACGAGAGCAGACACCATTTAAACCAACTGGAAATCGTCCCTCCAATAAGAAAGCATACTGGGGACTGGCAGATGTTTTGCTCTGTTAACATTCTGATGCTGTACAAGGCTACCTAGAGTACACACCCCCTTCTCTTTGCTAGTTAGACGCTTCATTTGTTTCAGTTTTCCACCCACCTGTTCAGGAGTGACTGAAATGGTCCACAACCTCATCATCTCAACAAGAACCCACTGGAAAGCAACTACGCTGGAGCTGCAGTTCCTCCCTAAACTGTTTATCTTAGAAACTCTGCTCTTGAAGTGTGTTCCAATTCGGGTAGCGGGGTTTCTTTAATATCTTTCAACCCATCATCTGTTCAGCACCCAGGGAACCCCAATGCTGCAGCTTACCTTGAAGGGTCTGGCGTGCCAGTAAAGTAATGAACACAGGGAAAACTAGGGTCCTGAGGCAGAACAGACACTATGCTAGCTGTAGTAAGGAAAGATTCAGAGTCCACACAGACACCGCTATCCTTGTCACGCAGGACATCAATCATAGCTTGTGCAGAAACGTCACCTGTATGAAGGAGAAAAAAAACATTCCTAAGCATTCAATGGCTTGGACCCCAGGTAAGGACTTTAGCTGGAATGGGCTTGGGCTTCATATGACCAGTGACACTTAACACAGGCATGTCACAAATCACAGTTAATTGTTTCTATTTAAACAACATAAACTCAGAATGAACTTGCCTAGCTCATAAAAGAGAGCAATAAGAACCATTAATTAGGCATTACAATTGCTAAGTAGGGAGAAATATGATTAAAAAGGTATTTTTCAGGAACAAGGCCATTGTGCCTTTAACACTGCTTTAGCAATCACTACAAACAGCCTACTTACGTAAAAGACCCATTTTCCTCTAAGCTACCTCTACCCAAGCCTGGGCAGAATGGGAGCACCCTGATCTCACACTTCTCACCTATTTCCATTAGCCATCAGTCAAAAGTCTGAAACATCGTCTCATATTCACAGGCTTTTTCAGCAGCAGACCTAGACAACTGAGACTTTTCTCCAAACCACTATCTACAAGAATCCCCTGTTGTCAGCCTATTTCCTGTGTCTTACCACAGCTTTCTCCCCATGGCCCCATCCCTGGATGTCTTCAAGGCCAGGCTGGATGTGGCTTTGAGCAACCTGGTCTAGTGGAAGGTGTCCCTGCCCATGGCAGGGGGGTTGGAACTAGATGGTCTTTAAGGTCCCTTCCAACCCAAACCATTCTAGGATTCTACCATCACCCCTCTGGCAGGTAAGGCTTCTTGCCCAGCAACTTCTCAAACCCCACACTGACTCACCCTTTCATGCACAGGTGCCTCAATACACCAGTAGACATGGAATGACTCGGCAGTCTGCAAGATTTGCAGCCACAGCCATCTGTCTGCAGGGGTCCTCAGGCTTTTTAGTGCAATAATCCAGGTTTATTAAGACCTTTCACCTATTGTCCTTCAGAATAACTCTCTCTGCTTCTCACACACAAACCACACTCCATGTAATTCCACAGGCTTGGCAGAAACTCTGCACTGCAATAAACAGCTCACCTCTACACTCTTCTTGGCATCTGCCAACATGTGAAAATGCTAACAATCTAGTACATTCACATCCGTAGTAAAGGGCTTTTTATAAAAAGACAATTTCTACCGCTTTTCACACATGAAAGAGCAGATACATGTCAGCCATGCACTGCTGCAGGCTGGTCATTTCAGAGCTGTTTTGGCCAGCTGCAGTGGAACTGAAATCATCAACACATTTTGGTCTGGAAATAAACCCTTCCTTTGACTGAAGGCAATGGGCACACTGTTCTGGTAACTTTGTTCTGCTCAGCAATGAAGAGGGGACTTCTGGTTGCAACTGACTAGCACTGCTCTTCCTTAAACTAGGATCGTAATTCCTTCCCCAAAAGCCTAAGCAAATCTCCCAAAACGTAGAATCCATTAAGCTCAAACTTTCATACATGAGGTCATTTATTTTTTTAATACTGTAATTCTTGTATTAGGTAGGACCACTATAATTACACCAAAGCACAAATGTAGTGGCACGTGATGCTCATGAGAACAGCGAACAAAGTTATTTTATAATGGCCATCCTGTTTTAAAACCTTAAACTTGAAGGAGACATTAAGGGCTTCATCCTAACTTGTAGCAAGTTTAGGGTCAGTCTTCAGTTCTGCTCTTCCTTTCCACACAGTTCAGACGCAGAGGTATTCTCCTCGGTCACACGTGGCTCTGGACAGACTGCCTGAATGGAGGCAGCAGTGACTAAAGGTCCCGCTGCACACACAGAAAGATGGTTCAACACTTACCACCTTGCTTTTCTAGGCTCTCCCTGCCAGAACAGCAGGCTAAATGGTCACCCGCAAGAGAGAACACTTCTGAGAAATTGAAGTCTGAGTCTCCGTTCCACCAGCCTTGACTTCTCACGTAATTCCTTAGTTCAGGATGCTCAGCATCAATTTTTGTAGTTAATGAAAGCTGATTGCAAATGCATTTCACCCCCTCTGGAGAAAGAGCCACATTAAAAGAGAGCATTAATACAGTTTTTCTGGGAGAAGCTGGTAGGACAATGTAATTTCAATTAGGCAACACATCACACCACAGGTTAGAATGTACACTTGGCATGGCTGCAGAACTACACACACGCAGAATTATCAGTCACTGCAGGCTGCACAGCTCAATTTTCTGTGCCCTACTTAGATATTTACACTGCCTTGTGATTAATAGTGGCATTCAGTCAAAATAGCAGTTTCATGATCCCTACCTCGCACATTCTGACCATGAAGTAATAGGAGGATACAAATGCCAAAGGCATCTGCCTCACCTTTTTGCAGTGGTGTATTCCACTGCCACAACAAGGCTCGAGGTCTGACTTGATTTCAAAATACATTTCAGCAAAGCTGCATTTAGTTTAATGAACCTCCTTTGCCCCTTAAAACTGAAAACTGAATTTGGAAAATGTTTTTAAAAGCTTACCAATTCCTTTAAGGTTCCCAGTTGAAAAAACAATTTTATTGTAAAGCAGCACGATAGATAGAAATTAATTTATTTTTAATCTGAAATTTTAAAATGGCATGAAGTAAAAAGAAAGTGGAAGTAGCTGTCAAAGACTAAAAAAAAAAAGTTTTTAATTTGCTTTCCTCAAAAATACTGCAGTGCCTGTATCCATATATCTACAGCCTGACTAACAGTGGCTGCTGCAGATATTCCTCAGAGAGGATAAGTAAAATGCACTGGCAGCCAGAGAAAGAGCTGATGAAGTAAATCTGTAAACTAAAGTAAAACCAGATTCTGGAATTTGGCACAAACTTTTTTCTTAAACAGAAACCAAAGCAGTATTTGTGAAAGTTGTTAATTCTGCCTTCCACAAAAGTAAGCTTGTTTTTCTAAAGCCTCATGCATGCAATTTAAATAATAAGTAACAACTTAGGGCAGGAAGTTCTGTGCATCAGTCTGCCAAGAAGTCACTGTCATTCAGTCCTGACTGGTACCAGGGCCACTGAGAGTTTGCTCTGATTCTCACTTTCAAACAGCATACCCTTCAGGGAATTTTCTTGACCTGAGCATTAGGAATATTTGTGTTCAGATCAGGTGAGGCAAGCCACCCCTTAAGAGCTCTGTAAATATTACATTTAGTAACTTGCTTAAAATAGGATTTCATGGTTTTGATACCTCTCAAAAAAATGAAAACTTATCAAGGAAATAGTTTTTTCCACTCAGGCTGAAAAACAGTAATAGAAATTATTTTAAAGTGTTTATCCTTAAATTACTGACAAAGAGTTGCTTGATATTCACTATAAGGTTTACAGAACTGCAGCAGTAATATTAAAACCAGAACAACTCTGAGGACAGAGTCAGGAAAAAAATTAATTCGCAGTGGGGAATAACACATTTTCCCTGGTTTTGCAGCATCTGTGCGTTCATTTGAAAGCTTAAGAAGGAAGGTTAGGAAAGAACCCCCTGAAAAAGTATGAAATACAGAGTTCTCACATAGCCAGCAGCCCTCCCTCCTGGCAGCCTTGGCAGGCTGCAGAAGATGGAAACTACTTATCTGTGGCTCACAGGGACCTCCTGAAGAGAAATGAGCCGGTAAAAATCAGAACAGTGCTGCAGTATCATTTCAAAAAGCTGCAAGCAGCAGATGAAGACAAGAGTTTATTTGTTGGGAAGAAGGACATGAAGGTTATGTATTGCTGATGCAGCTAAAAAGGCTAAGTAAAACCCACTGTTCTTCAAATATCAGCCAGGCAGGTCAACAGAAGAAGGCAGGCTGTCACTGCATAATCCCAGGAACCTCAGGAGCCAGCTGCTTTCCAGAACGTCGATTTTATCAGGACAGCACTATCAGTCTTCCCTCCTCTACGTTTAGTATCTGTGCTAGAAGACTTCCTCTGTCTTGTAGGTATCCTTAAAATGCAAGCTTTGCTTGGGAAAACACTATCCCTGCTAAGGTAAGCTGATTCATACTCGATGGCCATCACATAATGTTCCTCAGCCCGGTGTTAATGCTTTCCTTTGGTATTTTCAAAATTAAACCTCCCTCCTCCCTGCATATGCTATCTCCTACCTTTCAGTGAAGGGGAAATGAAAAGAGAGTCGAATGGACCTGTCATAGCTGAAAGCCTGGCTGATAAAGATCCTCAGAAATCATCTGAATTCTGAATTCATTTGAATGTGAGTAGATTGCTAAAAGCTCTACTCCTATGAAAATAAAAATGCCTTCAAAACTAAAAACAGCAACAGAGAATTAATTAAATAAAAGCCCTAGACAACTGCATTATATTAAGGCAGCAGACAATGGCTGGCAAAGTTTTAAGTTCAGCCAGTGAAATCTAGAAGTTAGTTTGGCAGCTCTGGCTTCACACATACAGAAAAAGAATCCACCTCCAAGTTTAAAGAGCAGAGAAGTATTGTTTTGCAATATCAGATAAGAAATGGAGATATGTGGGGGCTGTATCTATTGCAGTAAAGCAACCAGTAGCAGCCCATTCAACTTACCACCCAACACAAGCCCTTATCTCAAAGCTATCAATGCTTATCCTTCCCTCTTAAATTTGAAATTAACAATTTGGACATTAACTCCATCAAAAAAAGACTCTTGACACATTCCAAACGGTTAATAAATCTGGGAAAATACAACACTTACCAAAGATAAAAATCTAAACATGATGATTATTACATACCTTATGTACACAGGCAATCTCCATCTTCACAGAAAACGCTGTTACATCAGCCAATACAAATCAACATTTAAAAAACAGTAGTACAAATATAGGAGAAAGTTAAAAATGATGATTTAATCAAGCATTTGCATAAATTAGTCACTTATTTTAACTCAGTGACTTTAAGACAGTTGTCTTCCAAGACAATTCTTTACAGCTATTTACAGTTGGAGAGGTTTGTTCTGAGTGATGAACTGACCTGTGATTTTTTCTGCTGCCCAGTACTTTCCAGAAGTCTCCAGTATCCAGGCTTCATTTCTGTCCACAATCAAAAATGCACTTTGGAAAGTGTGGCATGAGCTCCCATCTTCGTAATAATTTCCACCTTGTCCATGCTCTTCCAACAGAGCAACTATTACATCCAAAGCTTCTTTGGCTGTTGCACCTCTTTCTAGCCCAAGTCTAAAAGAAAAGGGCAAAACAGAGATTCAGACAGACATGTAACAGTGTGGTTTTCCTAAGTTATTCATTTTAAACATCAGCATGATCTGATTTTAAAATACCAAAGTGTCAGGTATTCCTAATATAAGAATTCTTGCTTTAATGAGTTACTAGAATTACAGGATGAGATAACAAATTATTTGTTTCAAGTCTTTATTTTCAACACTGGTTCTTTAATCTCAAGCCCATAGTTGTTTTTTAGCTTTTAAAAAGAGTCCAGTTACCAATCAATGGCCTCAACTGCACTGTAAACATGCAATGCTCTGTTTATCTCCCCCCTCCCCAGGAGAATAAATTTGAAGGACAACTGGCAAAGGTCTTTTGAAAGTAACAGCTGTATGCAAGTTTACTTTTCTGTACATAAGAGTGAGAAATTGCAAATTAATATTATCAGAGATCAAAAAAGGGAAGGAATATTCAGTATTACAATCTCTCTACAACCTCTCTTTCCCAATGCTCCAATATTTAATTGTCCATGGAAGCTAGATGTATGCTATCCTTTGATGCATACTGCACACTGTAGACAGAAGCATTTGTGCACATATGTCCAAGAGAACATGATTTCAAACAGAAGTTTGAGCAAAGCAAGGGTATTTTAGGGAAAACAGAGGCATGAGAATAGGTTTTACAAAGCTATAGGGAATGACCGTATCCTGCCTTGCCTAAATGGGATTAAATAATCCCTTGAGATAATTTACAGTCCTAACCAAGTCAACAACGAAAGCAGTAACCACAAGAATCCAAATCAGAACTGCAAACTATTCCACTGGTTCCAAAATGTAATTACTGGCAACGAGGAAATGCAGCATTTCAAACAACAGCATATCCATGTCTCCATCCTTTGGGAGAGTTACCTGGATCAGTCTACAATTTCTCTCTGTTGGTTACATCACCTTAGTATTTTCCTTTCTGTTTATCTTTCTCTAATTGCTCTATGGAAAAAGTAATTTTGACAGATCAATAATTCCAAGAAATTCACCTTTTTAAATTCAAGTACTGGGCTAGCCCTTTCCATCTCCTTGGAAATCACATGACAAGAAACCACTACTCTGGTTTTTTTCTAAAAACTACAGTACCCAAATCAGGTCCTGATAACATGAGTACAAATTTGTTGATCTAAATACTTTTCTACCTGATCTCTGCACTGAGCTTGCTTTGTTAAATAGTTGGCCACCACTGGCCTTGGTTTAGGCTGAATTATTGAAAGCAGCATTTTCATCTCTCTCAGGAGCATCTTTTTATCACTTTGTGACAATGGAGAGCCAACTAGAATTTTAGGTCCTAACTCAGAGTGACAATTTCTCCCCCATCATTTTCTTACTTTGCATTTATAGTCTTCCCCTCCCACCTTGTTTCACTTATTAGCTGAAACCTGTTTTCTATTATCTCCATTTTCAGTCCCTATGTATTTACGTTCTTCCTTTATTTTTTTCATCACTGGTGCAATCACTTTTTCAGAGCAACAGAGATGCCAGTCTCAGCACATACCACAGATATCGTTTAAAAGCCAGTACAAAAGCATGAGTTATTTATACCCTAAGAACAATTCCAAGAGCTGTCACTGTCACAGGCAAATGAATGGGCTGACAACTACCTCGGTGACCATACAGTCAATAGATTCCATGACAATCTTCCCCTTCTCCCCAGCTTACGACCAAAAGCATTAGGTTATATTTAGATCAAAACCTGCCAAGAGACATAATATCACACTAAAACTTTTATTTACGTCTCCCTGAAATTTTCCTTCTGAATGGTTATAGTCTAGCTCTCTCTGTCAGAACCACAGCAGAGATTCAGGCTGGAGAAATACCTTTTAGATTATTTTTTTGCAAGTGGCTCCAAGTTACATTTACTTCCACTTAAACAAAGGCCTAGGCTCTGCTTCTGTTTGGCTGCTCCTATCTGTCAGTCACAAGGGGCAAAAAAACCCAAAAAACCCCACACCTTACACAACCACCACACAGCTTATCTCCACAAAACTGTAGGTCTTGCCAGCGATCTCTCAGTGTCCTGGACTCCAGCATAACCCTCCCACACATTTCAGAATACCCTTCAAGGCAAGCTGGAAGGAAAGTTTTAACTAATTTCACTCCCAGATGAGAGCTTGAATTATTCATTAAGAAAATTTTGGTGACAGTACCTCCAATATGCTACCACAGTGTATTATAACCTTGTCAAACAGCATTATCTTGAGCTTTTCAACTTCACATATCACTTACAGATGCAGACTTTCCAAATGAAGTAACTAACATACATGCTGATGACATTCTATTTCATTCAATTTTGATGTCTCTAAGGAAAGAAATTGGTAAACAAATTAATACCATTTTAAAGAGCATTCTTGACTCCCTGCCAAGACTGGCATCTCTCTGTGGTTCTGAAGTGATTGCACCAGTGAGGAAAAGAAGGAAGAAATAATATCAACACACAGAGTTTAAAAATTAAGACACCAATGCAAAAACAAGGGTGTATTTTACAGGTTTCTTTATACAGACCTTTTTATGATAAAGCTGTCCTAACTGTATCAGCATAAGCAAAACACTGCACCATCACTTCATATGAATGCACTTCTCTAAGTAAACAGGTGATGTGTACAGGCAACTGTGCCTCAAAAATAAACCCAAACTGCAGCCACACTGGGAAGAGTATCTGAAGAAAATCCTGATAAGCTAACCAAGGCGGCAATACTGGTGCAGCTTTCAAAGACCAGCTTTTGAATAAATCCCTAGAAAGGAAAGGAAGCATTGCTTAGGAATTTGTGCTGGAACCTGTTGTCTCTCAATTTTTCTGTCTTTTGTGACTAGGTTCACATTTTCCATTTAGATAAACTGAGATGGGGACAAACCTGAACGGAGTAGGCCCAACTTCTACCCCATAATTCAACCACAAATTTCAGTAATTTTTTAATAATCATTCATATGTTCTGACATGCTGTTATACACTACCAAACTACAAATCTGTAGATAATCTGTCTTGATCCTCAGATACAGCAGTAGGCTAGGTAACGCACTGTTTTCAGTCATTAAGCCAGCAACCAGTTACTAAACATGCTAAAAGCTTTGTGAAATTCCTCTTTACTGATGTCCACCGTGAATTTTTCTATTGAAAAAAAATGCTTTGTCTGTGAGGCTGCAGGATGAATTTTCAATTTCGTGTTTGAACAACAAAACATTCTGACTTCAGAATTGTACTACCCGGCCAAAAGATGCCTCAGGCCTGCTTAACACCACGTGCTCTCACAGCACCCACCCACAACCTTTGCCCATGTTGGCTGGATTTTAAATCCTAACAGAAAAGTGACAATTCCAGATGAGTTCAAAGAAATAAAGTCTCCGCTAGTGAAAAAAAATAATTAAGAGAACGTATAAGCAAGCTCTTAGGGGAGCATGAGCGTTCAAGCAAGATTTGATTCTGCTACCTGGCTGTCATTGCTGGGTTGACAACTTTCAGGCCTGCTCTATACATCCTTTGGTTTCTTTGGCAAGCAGCTACTCAAATATGCACACACAAAGTGCCAGTCTTCATCCTTCAGCTAAGATCTGATATGGATGCAGATAGGTGTGAGAAAAATTTGGCCAGCAGAGATGACCTTTTCCTAATTAGGCTTAAACCACCTCAGTTTATTTTAATTCCCACAAATCCTGAGTGATATCACCAGTCTGTTCTGCAGGTAGCAGAGCTGGTGCCAGCTGCTTCACTGCAGCCTGTATGATTGATTTGGTACTTGATGGCTCTCTATTCTGTAAGGTGATCCAGAACAGATAAGCATAATGCAACTAGCCAAGTCTTCACAGCAAGAGTGAACTCCTTTGGCTGGAACAAGAGGCAGATGGTAGTCTGCAACACATCTCTAGTTCACCTTGCCTGAAGCACTCTCCACATGCAAGCGACTGACAATTTCTTCTGCAGATAAGAAGGAAGAGGGGGAGGGAAGTATCTACAGGGGATCCTCACTTGTAGTTTATGACCAGTTTCTCCTTATTTTGATATCTCTTGATCTGCTAGTGTGGGTAAATCTAGAGCTGCTAGATGACATATATTTGAATGTTAAACAGTATTTTGAGCCTGCAATAACTGACCAAAATAAGAACTCTGCATCTAAGCCAATGGTTTGTTCAAGTTTCAAAATGATGGTAGTAGAAGGGAAAAAATAAAGGTGGAGCTTGGAAATTCAGTTAACCTATCTCTTTTCTTGACAAAAGCTTGTTCTGCATTTTCTTAAAAGAGGCCCTGAGTCTATTCAGCCTCCCTTGAGGCAATTAAACTCACTATTCCCCCTAGGTACAGCTTCTCCACAGCCTCCTTCAGTAATACAGAGTTTAGAGAAAATACCAAAGAGAAACATAACCGCAATTCCCTCATGATTTTCTCATTGGTCAGATTCTATAGACCTCTGCCAATTTCCACTGCATTCTCCCCAGCTGGCTCATATTCCTCTTGACTTATGTTAGCTGGAACCAGATACTGTATTTCTGCAGAGACATCGTTATAAGAACATTTACAATTACAGTTTCAGGCAGCTATAAACCTAACAACAATTTATTCTAACTCATGCTTCCCAGCTTGTTATGAGAATATCTTTTAAGGTTTTAATGCCCTCTTAAAAGTCAAGGTATCGATTTCCAATCCTCTATCCATAAAATTCGTTAATTCATTAGGGGAGTAAAGTAGAATAGTTTGACAAGATTTTTCTTAACTAACAGTTATTATTGCACATTTATCAACTCCTCGATATTTAAGTGGGTTTTTTTTCCCTTCAGGAACTGAGGTAAACCTGGTCTATAACCACAACTCTTTTTAAGTCCATATATAGCTGCAACATCTAACCTTTTCCAGTAATCCAGAACCTCTCCCATCTTTCACTAGTTCTCAAGAAAAAAAAAAAAAGAGAATTCACTTGAAATTGGTCCAGCCCACTCATTAAGCATCCTAGGGCGAATTCCAGCAGGACCACTGGGTCTAACACTGACGCGCTTAAATAAGCGGCTGTTGTCCTGTTCCATCTTTAACAAGATTGAGTCCATTTGCGCCCTTTCTCTTTGTAATAAGTTGGCATAATTTTCTCTTGTTCCTTCTTTTTCAGCTTTCTCCCCCTACTCGACCCTCCTTTAAATCCTCTTCACTACCAGATGAGCCTGCAGGCTGAGACTTACATAGCAGTACAAGCCTTTGAGGCAGACACCTTTCAATGAACAGACTTACAGGAGTTTGTTTGCCAGCATTTAAATCAAGGCGATGGTTTGCATTGGAATGCATGGGCTGAAGTGAGGAATAGTAGTTTTGTTTATGCCTACAGTTGGCTATAAGCCCAGGATAAGCTTCTTAGGTCAGAGTAGGCTGTTGTAAAGTGGGGGAGAATGAAGGGCACACCAGCAATCTGATGTTAGAAATTTGTTAGCAGTTTCTTACTAACAATGTAATAATTTCTTTTTTCCTGTCGGAATACCCACTATGAGACTGTGGGGTAGGTAGACAAGGTAGCTTTAGTAAACCCACATCAGACTGGGACATACCTGGTAGCCAAATTCAGATTCCACGTGTTTGAAGTGTTAAATCAGCTGCGTCTGCAGCTCTGCCTAGACAGGCCTCCAGCTTGTACTGTTTTAAAATTTCCTAATGCCACCACCACAAAGCTGTTGGCTGGTATCATCATCACCATCTCAACCTTTGGCATTTGAAAGGCTGGTCACAGCTCGGCAAGCCACCCACCTGACAAGATCCATTCCAAGCAAGGCTTCAGATTCAGAAGCTGGTTCTCTGGTCACGACAGCTTCATTAGCTACACAGACTCCATGCTCATTAGCTCCCATTTCTGCCCCCCAGAGCCAGGAGGGCCTGCTCAGCACAACAGCGTGAGTCTTCGGCACCTGTTCGATCTCAATGTATGTGCACTGCAGAGAGAGCAGGAAGAGAAAGCAAAACGATTGCAAGCGCTTCATCTAACGCTGTGACTGAGGTAACAAGAGACTTCAACGTCCAGACAGGATGCACGTCATTTTAAAAATGTCCAAGTCTTGTGTATGAGTGGGGAAATTTTTTAAACAACGTTTAACTGTCATTTTTGAACGTGTACATCCTTATATTGCACAAGTCTGGGAAAATGCATCTCCCCCAGCAGTTGCAGGCTTCAAAGAGTCAAGCAGAACCCAAGTGACAGAATCCATGGAAAGCAGCCATGGACAGACTGTACTGTTACAGTAAAGAAACATAGATCATGTTTGTACATAGTAACAACACCAAACCATTCTACCAATTCCTCTAAACACAATCTCCACTAAGTGGTACACAGTGTAACAATGGTAACTGGACAAAGTACATTAGAAGCCTGCCCCGTCTCCCTTGCTGCCTCCCCTGCAGCTGCCCTCAGGACTGAGAATGCTGGTAAGAAGAAAAAAAGAAAAATCAAGACTTGAAAAGATTCAGTGGAATGTTTTGATAAACAGTCACAGGAAATAAAATACGGCATTGTTTTTGCTTAAAACTGATGTTTCTGCCATTGTAAATGGTCTACTGTAATCAGAAGTCTGTGGATGTACTTTGACAAGTCAAAAACACAGAGGAAGGCTGCAGAGAAGTCATTGAAACTGCAAGAAGAAAGAAATTACATATTATTTAAAATATATTTACTTTCCCCTTGCTCTAGCTAGGACTTAGAACCAAACACTGTTTTCCCAGACAGCATGGAAGACAACTTGATGATTCATTAGATCCTTGGCTTGCACAAGCCAATGGAACGGGCTTTACATTTTACTGCTGAGGTTGCATAAAGTTCTTCAAGGACCAAACGCCACAGAATTCTCTTCTGAGGAAAATGAAGCTGTCTGAGGTATTTATTAAGACAGCTCATTCCTGTCATAACACCTTCCTTGCAAGAAATAATCTGCAACGTGTTTCTGAAGGAGTAGTTGTTCAGATATATCAAAGTGAACAGGATGAGCTGAATGGACTTGTGGACTGAAAGCCGTTTGCCATGAAAATGAATTATTTTCATCTACATTAAAGCCTAAAGCCAAAGGAATCAGTCCAAGATTATTAGCAGTGAAAAGCTATTTTTTTTCTAACCTGTCTTTCCCCCTCTAAGGATTACACAGTATGATCAGCTTCAGCCTCCAGTCTTGAGCAATGACTTTACAGTAGTAGTTAGTCTAGCAGTCAATTAAAACATGTAACAGACCATCTTTGCTCAGAAATGGCATTTTTAGAGTCCTTCACTCTGACCATACAAGGACACCAGAAATGAGCTTGCCACCTTCATAAGGAATTGTGGGTGGACAGGTCAAACTGTCACCTTTCTATAAAACCAGACCAGTAATGGGCGAAACGAGAGGATGATTTCTCATTGAGGAGACATGATATAAAAATAAAAGGGAGAGGTAGGGAACTCTTTCATTTCTAAAGAATTAAAAATAGAGTAGGGACATGCCTCCCTTTTCCTTTCTGCTGTGTGCTTAACTTTGATTTCTGGCTTAGGCAATAAGCCAAGATAAGTCCCAGCAGGCACTTATCTGCTGTATTTGATGGAGAAAATCCCTCACGCTTGACCAAGCTGTTGACCAAGTTGCTTATACGGTAATACGCTACGATTTTGTAGAGGCTGATTCATCTATTGAGGTGCAACATCTAGCACTGGCCAGGAGGTAAGATCCTACCAATAAAAACACTTTACACAGTTTACCTTTTGTTTCATTTTCTAACCAAGCCATGCCAGAGCAGACATTTCCTATCAAGAGTCCCCCTTCTCCATTTGAGCTGTCAGTAAGCAAATCTCATTTCTGACATTCTGTGCAAACTTTTTTCAGAGCTTTAGGTCAGTGCTGGATAAGCACATAACGCGTGTGTGTGTGTGAACACAGGGTAACTGTATTTCCTTGATGTGCAAAGGAGGAGCTGCAGCAGCAGGAAAAGGGGTTGGGCCAAGCACCTTCCCACATTAAAGGTTAAGACATGACCAGAGCAGCTATCAGGAGACAGGTCTGCAGCCAGGCAGACACCAACCCCTGCACAGCACAAGTCTTGGCTCCCTACATCTCATAAGTGGCCAGCCAGATGGAGCCATTCTGCAGAGCCATCCAGGACATGAACCTTCTCAACTCCAATGCAGAAAGCAAAAACCTAGATGCAGGGTGGAGGAGACTTTAGTACTCCATACACTCCCACTTGCACTGCATTCTCTGGCTGTTATACAAGCTTGCTTACACTGACACTTTGATTTTCCACAAGGAAAAATGATGAAAACACTCTAAAAAGTGATAGTTAGGCTAAAAAAATGCTGAACGTCTTTTCTCTGCAAAACACAGTCTGGCTATTCTTCCTACCAAATGCTTATTACTTGGGGTCTCATTCCAAAACCAAGCAGTCAAGAAAGGGGAAAGAGGAAATTATTTCCTCTAGAGCATTCTAAAAAAAGTACTTTTGCTTTGTAAGTATTTAACCAGAGGCCAGAAAACATCCAGAGGCTTCTACACACCTCAGAATACAGTTGTCACCTTCAGTATCGCTTCTTTACATCCCCCAACCCAACAACAAGTGACCATGGACGATATTTTCACGTTGTTATTTTCAGCTCCCATACAATAACTCATGTACATAGACAATGTTCAAGCCCTATTTATATAAATTTCCTCAGAAGACCTAAATAACAGAAAACCCTTCCAATCTGACAGCAGCTGACAGGCCTTGTAAAACTATGACTGACTTGATTCTTGTTCAACAATCCTTTGCCATGGGTATTGACAATGATGAGAAAGCCTGTAAGCAGAAAAGTAGACACTCAATAGGACTATGTACTAAGGCAGGCATTTGGTTCCTACCTGTTAATAATCGGTATGAGCTTCTGAAAAAACTAGAGTCCAGATATGACAATAGGTTATTCATTATAAATGTAAACCTCTCATTCCATAACTTCACCTCCACCCACCTACCCCACCCCCCCTTAAAGTAACATCAGAAAACTTTTTCAGACAAGGAGTGTCTTCATGCAGGAAACAGAGGAACTGAGCTATCAACCTGTAGCCAAGACACATCAGCTGTAAAGGTAGGTCAACTAAAGTCAGTCACTGGATGTGGAGCACAGAAAGCCATTGCTACCTATTATACAGAAATCAGAACACAGGCTTCTAACAGCTCAGGCACTGCGGTAAATAGTGGGGGAAAGACAACACAAAAGCTCACTGGCCACTAGGTCTCTAGAAACAGGAGCTCAGACAACAACACTTCAAAAGCAAGCACAAACTACAACCTCCCTGTCCCCAGTCCTGCACCCCACTGATCTGGCAAACCCCTCCACCATACAGCAGCCTGTTCTACCAAGAGCTGTGCCAACTAGGCAATGACAAATAAAACAGACATAAGGTACTGCTGTGATTCTGCTTGCTACCAACCCTGGCTTTAAAATCCATGAAGCATCCAGCCTCAGTGTTTCCTAACACTAACATTTTTTTTCGAGTATGAATGCTAAAACCAGAAGAATACTGATACATTTGGTGGCAAAAGCTGTGAATGAGTAGTGTCAGGCTCCATTGATTTGCTAGAACTCCAGCCCTGAAAGCAGCATAACTGGCATGATGCCCCATCACAGCAAATTCCCATCGAGAAATATAAATGTAAATAACAGAGACTTCACCTACAAGAGATGCAGCCAACAACTTTGAAGAGAACTGATCAGGCTGGAGACTAATGACGTTTCTTTTATTTCACAAGAAGAGACTCCTATCAAGGCTGTTCTAAGTATAGTACAAGGCACAAAAGTACCTCCCACCCTAGCCAGGGCATACAGATATGTTGGAGGTATTCCAAAAAACAGACACAACAGTCATAAGCACAAGAGATTTCTTCTTTCATTAATCAAAAGAAACTATTGTGCAGCTTCTACTGTACTCAGGCTGCAGAAGCCTGATTCCTAGCACTGTCAGTCAGGTCATTATGAAGTATCAATGAAATCACAGAGACTTCAGCCCTGGATAACAAAGGCTTTAGTTATCAGTCAGGGAATGCTTTAGAAAAAGTGATCTTTGAAGAAGGGCCATAAGCGTCTAGATTACAGAAGAGATTCCACCACCCCCACCCCCCTCAATCAGATCCAGCCTCTAACTTGGCATTAACTTTTCTTAACTGCTTCAAGCAATGCCATCCCACAGCACACACTTGAAAACAGGCAAAACAGCTGTACTACTGCAGTAACTCAGGAAGTCACGCTATAGCTGCTTTTCACCCCCTTCCAAAAGGGGGATGGCAAAAATGTGATGAGGCAGTGTCGCAGCCTGCTGCCTCCACGGTCAACAACACTAAGACTGACAGCCTGGTTGGAACCGACTAGAGAGGTGATACCACAGGTGACATGGGCTACCTGGGCCCTCCCATCATGATGAAGTGGAGGACTGGAAAGCTAGATCATGGTTGTTCAAGACAGCCCCTCAGACCATCTCCTGTGGATGTGCCTGATAGAATGTGTTTTACAGACAATTCTTCTACTGCTTATTTACAGGAACAAATGCAGTAGAGATCAGAAGAGTGGGAATAACTGCTCTCTGAAAGATAAATATGCTAGCAGTAGTGTGCAGTACAGAAGATATGGCTAGCTGATGCTGTTACCACTGGTTGCTCGTGCACTAAGCAGCACTAAGTATACAGTAGAAGACATCTGGATGATTTTTACAACACCCATTCAGCACGGCCATGATATCATCTACTAGCAGCAAAACTGATGTGCCACAGCAGAGGCCACAGCTGTACACGAGGACAAATCTAGCCTGGGTACATCTCAAGTCACTAGTTCTAGCGGCCAAAGTCAAACCAGAATGGTGAACAGAACCTCTCCAGTGGCAGGACGAATCCCCAGGTAGCTCTGTTTCAATAACATGTTATGCCCATTCTTGTATCCTCATGTTGCAGCCAGATATGAACAGCAGCAGCATGTACTAAGTGCACAAATACAGAACAAACCACTCTGCCACAGTCGAATGCCTCTTACTTCTTCATACTAAGAACAGTTTTCCCCATTTTATGAAGGCCCTAGTACACTTGACATAAGCTTCTGTATTTGTTTATTGTTCCTAGCTGTTTCTATTCATTGCAATCAATAATGAATCCGCATGCCTCTGATCTCTAGCTGTGTCATCTTGAAATAGCTGTTATCTTGAAAACTAAGGATGATACATTTTATTCTAGAAAAGAATTAGAAGAGCTAGAAAAAGCCAAACAGTTCCCCTACCAAAAAGCAGAATTACACACCCTCTGACCTACTCTGTCAGCCATCAAGGAGCCTCAGGCATGTGGGCCAAATGTGCTCAACAAAATGAAATATAAAAATCTTCAAACAAATAAAAATACCACGAAGTGCAGCAAGACATCCAAGGCTGAGAACACTCTCTGGACACACTGTATGTCAGAGTTGATTTAGCAGTCAAGAATTCATCTCTTGTTTTTTTTAAGTTATAAATCCAGCAGGCTCCTGGGTGAGGAGCAAAAGTAAAACTGAAATAGGGATGAAGATTATTAGTTTTATTCTTTTTAAGCAGTAAGAAACAGATTTCAAAGAAGTTACAAAAAGCCCATCACAGAGATATCCCTGGAACTCTCAGATACCCCAGGGCTGATTTCTTTGCTTGGCCACTTCAAAATGCCTGCTCACACATCTGTTTTGCCGCAAGCAAACTGTTTGGGTCGAGATGGGAGAGTTGGTTTTTGTCCCACACAATTCCAGCATTCTTCCTCCTCTTCCTCGCCATTCCATTAAAAACCCTCAAAAACATTAGAGATTAAGAAAAAAAAATAGTTCAAGCTAACCAGTTTTGCTTTGGCAGCAGAAGGGAGCAAAGAAGCAGCACTTCTACAGTAAAAACAGAGGCTTTGAGAAGGCAAAAACATCCAAGACGTTATGGCTTCTACCTCTGAACTGCTGCCGGCTGGGGCACTGTGTTACGAAGCAAAGTCAAACACATTGGTTTAAAGGCCAGTGGTCTGCAATGGAGCAGAACAGAGAAAAAGCTCACATAAGCCAAGCAACAGACTCTGCTGAAGGCAGCAAGCACTTTCTCTCTTTTATTACTTGCTGTCTGTCTGCACAGTGCCTCCCCTCTATCTCTGTGTGAAGTCTGAAGGTTAGCTTGAACAAGGTGGCTTTAGGCAAGCCATCTGACTGCATGTGTCATGAGACGGGCTGCTTACGCAGCCCGTTACCGGGCCTCCGCTCTGAGAAGCAAGAAAAAGCAGCTCCCTAAACTCTACCCTGTAAGCCTTTAAACTACACCCTTTTGTATCTACACAGAGTAAATGAAAGTTTCATCATGGGCTCAACCACTGCTGTGTTTCATCAAGGCTTCCTGCCAGGCAGCACTTACCCATGGAGGTACCATAGAGGGGGTACCCAGGTCGGAGCTCACAGCTGCAGTAACATGACTGTAAGTGTGGTACTGCCAATCTAACCTGGAGGCTTCCCAAAGGGCAAATTCTCAGTAGATTCAGGTGCTGCTTGGCTTCCGTTACCAGATACTGAACATCTTAGCCCACATATAATGCAGATAACCCAAAGAGCCGGCCTAAGAGGGAATCAAAGTATACCAGAACTGAACTGCAGCACTAGCATGATGCTTGGTGATTATGTTACAAATATCAGAATTAAGATACCTCCTGGTAATACAAAGCCAACTGTAATACAGTCAAAGTCTACTTTCCAAGATTTCGATCTATCTTGCAACACCAGAGATCCCCTCAGTTAGCTTCAGCTGAGCTTTTGTCTGCAGTGCTCAGACCAATGCACAGCAACAAATCTCCCTAGTCCTCTGAAAACTCAGAGCAAGGGGAGATAGGATGGTATTCTTAAAAAATAAAAAATAGAGAGAGAGAAAAAACAAAAACTAACTAGTGCCATGAAGTTTTAGAGAACACAAAATTCTTCATACCCCACAGAGGGCTGGCTTTAAGCCCAGAAGAGTGTTTAATACCAACATATTAGAAAAATTTTGCACATTCCACAATCTGATAGACTTTGTTGTACACTGCCCTTTCTATTTTCCTCCTTCCATTCCTCCATATGCAGTTGCATGCAATTAAGATAAAAGAGCTTTCACAGCTCTATACTGAAGCAAGCAACCATGACTGTTTTCAAATCATGGATAAAAGTTAAATTAGAAGAAAGGGAGGTTGATGTAAAAGAAAAAAAACTGTACCTGGAAAATTCAGCTAAAACAAAAAAAAGTCATCCACTTCTTCGTGGGAAAGAGAACCACAGAAAGCAGCGAATTACTAGAGAACAAAAGAAATCTAGTCAGTAAAATCTACCATCTGAGGAAAAAAGAACACACTTGTAGTTGAGGAATTCAAAAAAGGACCCTATTTATGCTTAAGGGAGCAGTATTTCACCTGCACACACAAGTTTGCTAGACTGACAGCTACAATAAGGAAGAGCACTGATCAGCATCTGCCACGGCAAAATTACAATGCAAGACAAGAACAAACTTTTGAGAAAGTTGTCACACAGAGAGAACAGACCTTCATGAAAAGCCCCATTGTTCAGGGTCTTGGGAACCCGCTGACATGGATGGAAGGAATTATGTTGATGAGTTAGCTGCAGGATTACTTGTCTGGTAGACTGAGCCACAAAGATCAAGCTTAAAATGACTTGAAGTATTCACTGAATTCCCTTGTTCAAGGCCCTGCCACAAACTAGCTGATAGCTATACAGCACAGCCTGCCCGATTCCTTTATGGCAATAACCTAGCTGAACTGCTGTGCCAATTTTGGTTACATTGTGCATTATCACATTTGCAAACGTAAGCAGAATAGAACATAAATAAGATACAGAGCCCGAGAGTTTTATAGAACAACCCATGTTGTTAGTGTGTTGAAAATCACCTCTTAACAGAAGTTCAGAATGTGAGTGACAGTCACAGGGAACTAATCAAAATTTGGTACACATTAGATTACCTGCAAATAATAGCATATAATGAAAAGCAAGTCCACCATCATTGCCCAGTGAAGGTAAAGGATCGTGTATCTAACGTCAGAAACCAATACAAATCAACAATGTGGAAAGGGGAGAAAAGCTGTTCTTTGGGAGAGGGGGAGGAACCTGCTAGGATAGATGAGAGGGAAAATTTAGTCAGAGGCACAAAGGATTAATGACCTAGAAAAATCCTAGCATGAAATTGGTCAATCACATTTTTCTATCTGCAAAATATCATCATTTTCTCAGACCTACTTAGTTTTATAAAAGACAAGGGAAGGAACGCTGTAGCAAACCCGCCCAACCCAACAATAATTAAACTGTTGGCAGTTTTCATGGGTTTTAAAGAAAAAGTAGTAACTCTGAATAGGTCAAAGGCTACATCTAGAAGCTTTGACATTCGTCTCCACTACCTCCATTAACTAATTACCTCTTAAAACTCAGTAAGTTTACTTAAAAGATGGATATAGTGCTGCATACCTGCTACTTAAAAAATGTGAAGCAGCTGAATTCAAGCCCTTCCTTAAAGCTTTTCTTACCTTTTAGAGGTACCACTAACAGCACACAAGGAATTGACAGGCTTTGCACAAGCTCAGCCTGTAGGTAAGTATGCATTTGTAGTAAGACTACTCTTGTCTTAGACACACCTCTGTAACAGGAGAAATACATACATTTCAGCTAATTAGTAAAGCTTGAAGAGCTTACTTCTGTTCCGCTATCACAAAGAGTTAGCATGTTTGAAACTGCAATCATCTTATTCACTAGTGTCCTTAAATTCACAACCAGCAAAATCTAGAGGCAAACCTAGCAGCCTAAAACTTGGATTGTAGAGCTTTGACTGATTCAGTCAGTCTTTCACAATTTCTACAGCAAAGCGGATTATTGTGATACTTTTTCAAATATCTCTGAAGTGTCCAGTTTTAAAAGAAAATTTAAAAAAAGGAAGAAGAAAGGGTTATTTCTAAAGAGAATTACTCTACAACACTTATATTTACTAGACTTATTTGACTGAATACACTCTCTCTCTGAAGATGGAAAAAAAAAATCTAGAAATTTAAAGAAAAACTAACAACTAAATCTATGCCTAGGTCTGTCCAAAGCAGAGCAGTTAAAGGGGTGTGCAAAGCACCAGGCAGCCTTTAGACCCAATAAAACAGTTAAAATCAGTGTCTTGTTTTAACCAGCTTACTCCACTTAAAAATACCTCTGAGTAAAAAACAAAAAGGCATTAGCAACAGTGTGCTGAGTGTGACAAAGATGTAGTGATAGGTGATTGATTGCACTACTCCCAGAGCAACTGAAGATGTTTTTATTCTGTGCTGGGAGGAAACAGGAAGAATTTTGATAAACACCCAGAGCCTGTCTGTTTCTGTACACCGCTGTACTTGCAAAACCTCAGGCTAGCTAAGAATTATGCAGTAGCATAGACTAGCAGAGGCCAAAGTACCCATCTTATTGTGGCCTAAGGACCTACTTTAAAAAAAAAAGAGGAGAGAGAAAGGTATTAGCCCACGCCAGTCCCTTGACTAAAAATGCATCTTGACCACATTGCAACAAAACCCACCTTCATTTAAAAAAATTAAAAAAGATTCAACATTTAAGGGGAAGGCTTGCAGATACCGGTTAGCAGAATAAATCTACAAACTGCAGTATACTAGGTAAAGGGATTGTGCTCCCTGCTTCCAAAAGGACTGGCAAGAGTCCAGTTTATGACTGAATTCTACAAAAGGCATTAAACTGGTTAACCATGGGGTGGGAGAGGGACCATAATATATTATATATGGTTTAATTACACTCTTCAGCAAATTATGATAATCTCAAAGAGTAAGATATGGGGCAAAGAGACCAAAAGAATCAAGTACTCTAACCTTTTATGTTCTTAAAAAGTATTCTCCTTTAAGGATACAAACACTCCAGAGCAGCTTTTGGAAGTTCTTCCACAATAACCCGACTTTTCTCTTTCTTTCCCAGTTCTATGAAGAGAAGTTTAAAAAAGCTGCTCTGAAGTTTTCTTCTTGTCTTATTATCACACCTGTGTTCTGTATACCAGCACAGGTCTACAACAGTGCTACCAACACAGCAGTGTAGTTAACAGCAGTGAGTGCTTTTGGACAGAGGGAAGGGATTTCTTTGCATCCAAGATTTAACCCTTTAATAATGCATAAGTTGTACAAAATGTTGGTAGCAATAGGAATCAAGAGAACATTAACTGTCAGAAAGACAGCACCAAATCCTCTGAAATTTGGAAGTCATTCCACTTGCAAGGCAGAATTAAAATCGGTACTGGCCTTAGGATCTCTTCTGGAGAAGCGATACTTACATCCATAAAGGACCTGTAGAGATGAGACACCCCAGCCTGGTGTAGAACACCTAGTGTCCTCAGCCTTCTGCACAGCCACAGAAGGAAGCTGCGTGCAGAGAACCTCACAGCTCCTGCTTTCCCAACTGCCAGTCAGAACAAGAACCTATGGACTCTAAAAGCTCCTGGCAGTGCAAATCAGGCTCTTTGTCTTCTGCTAAAATGGCTACCTCCACCAATCTTTGTCTTTCTTTCTGCTACCTCGGTCTCTTCATTCCACCTTCACTGCACATTTTCCCCCTCTTCCTGTCTTCTGGTTTCATTTGTCCCCTTGCTTCACTTTTCCACATCTGCTTCACCTTTCATTTCTCCCGTTATTAAAGCGAGGCTGCAGACTCATATATACTACTATAGTAGCAGACTATAATTAAAATTACTTCCAGCAAGGTCCCTTTCAATCTGCACCCATGGCATTAGCATCCAGCTTCAGGACTCTGCATCCAGCCTGAATTCATGGGGAAACCACAGCACTTGTCCATGATGCAGGTGCCTCAGCGGCAGAACGTGTCAGCAAAGCCAACTGTATGTACAAGTTATGTTTGGCTTACAAAGCTTATGCTCTTGTTTTCCTCCTCTCACACTCCCTTATTACAGCACAAGTTCTTTGGGGCAGAGATTTCTGGCTACCTGTTTCGCAACATGCCTAGCGTAGTCAGGCTCCATTACAACTGTTAAACACCTACCACAAATGAGAACAATTCATATGGCAAGTGACAAGCTTTGAAAATTTGTTTCTAGTTCCAGTTAGCCTGGATATTTTTCCCTTAAAAGGAAATGGCAAGCATTAGGCTACACGGTGCAGGAATCTGAGATGTGAACACTTCAGCCTGTCTGCTAGAAGAAGTACAGATGATGGATTATTCCTCAATTAAACACAAAAGTTAGGTTCTGAGTTTCCCTTTCAGGACTTAGAAAAATCTTGTCTCTTCTCTACTCAAGAGAGGTTTGAGTGAAGGGAACAAGGACCCTGCAATCTGGCAAGAAAACAAGACAGCAATCATTTCTTCCAACAGCAGTAATTTCTCACAGCTGGAATGTAACAACTCATCCTTACCTCAACTTTGCTTCCTGGATCATGAGCTGCGGCAGCAAAGTAGACTACCTCCTGTACTTCATCCCTAGGCCGTGCAGAGTTCTTTCCAAACACCACCAGCCCATCTTTAGAACATGGGGGAAAGGCTACAAAACAGTAACTTGGGGGAGCTGCAGCCATCCTGGAAAAGAAAGAAATAGTAAACAGAAGTAGTGTTTGATGAATGCATAATTGCACGCACAAGAGATCATTCAGTCTACCACTACTTGTTGTAGCTAAGAGACAGTGCATTCTCTCTATCTGTCAGTTAACTGTCCAATGACAGTGGAAGTACAGGTCAGCTCAGAGGAAGCTTATCTAGATTTAATAAAATGAATTATAGTAATTTTCAGACATTTTTCACCCAAGCCCTGTGAAGACAAAGAGGACAAAAAAAGGCAAGATAAAGGCAAGAGTACTTGGTCCCCACAGAAAGAAGATATTCTGCACCAGCGCTGGTTGGGAACATATGACCCAGATGCATTCTGCTGACTCAGACAGGCGCAGAGACACAGAATAATTCTGAATAATTTACTCTCTCGGCTCCCATGCAGTTTAATATTTTAAAAAAGGAAAGAGAAAACATGTTTGAAGCATTCCTGAAGGAGAACAAGGGTGTAACTGGAAACAGAACAAAAATATAGCCCAGTTATATCAAAAACTGTCTGTCAATTTATCTACTCAGATCAGAGAGAAACTGAAGCACTAATTGCACTTTATTTTCTCTGTGGTTTGTGTGGCATTGTTGCTCTTACATAAAGTTAACTGATTGCAGTTTATTTGTTTATGTAGACTAATGTGAATATTCTTTAAAACGCCTGTAGAATAGCACAAATATTTCAGGATTTTAAGTGTTTGCAATGACAATATATTAATAAAAATGCAAACTGTTTCAGGACCATGACACACTTTAGCTGGTCTTGTGTACATTGCTATATCTGACATTTTTTTCCACCATTCAGGGAAACTTCTGGTACATATGCCTAGAGAAGAAAAAGGTAGGGTGTTTATTGCTTGTTAAAATAGCACACAGATGCCTGAGATTTCTTCATAGATCTTACCATTGCATCAGAAATTCCAGCCCCAAAATGAACACGTATGTTCCTCCTCTCCCTCCACAATATCCTTAACAAGTAAAAATATCTGCACACATTTCGAGTACTTAGAAACAACAATTTTTCATGGAGAAAAATTTTGAGTAACTTGCAGGCTTACTGTGGATCCCAGTATCCAAAAGAAGTATTTTCTCTATTCTGAACACAAACTAAGTGATTTATTTGAAATACATAAAGCAGCTGAAAGACATTAGACATCCAAAAGCCTAGAAAGAAAGGTTAAAGTGACACATAGTACTAATTTTAATTACATGAAGTTCTTCAATTTACATACCAAACACATTGCCAGATAGGCTTAAAAAGACAGGAAGGGATGCTTCAGCACTGTGATACTGCACCCACTGGCAGGTATGCAGGGCAGACTTTTACAGAACTAAAAACCTGTTGGTATCTAATGTTCCACAGACTCCTGAAGTCGTCGTTGGAATAAAACAGGCTTTTGTGAGGTTTCTGATTATTTTCCCTTAAATACACTAACTAGCAGTCTACTGCAGTTGAATCTACTTAGTTTACTAGGTAGCATTTTTTCCTAGAACCTCATTTGGCTCATTTTAAATATGACACGGATGGCAGTTTCTCAGATACACCCACAACCTGTGTTTGTTCACAACACTACTGAACTTCATCTTCCTCTGTTATGTAGCTAAAGCAGTCTGTTGACAGCTACCTCTTGTAAGCAGGACATTTCTACTTGCCTACTTCATTTCTCTTTTTTCTTAGCTCAGCTTCAGGTTGTCCTCATTCTCATTTTCCTGCATTTGCCACCTCTTTGCCCTCTCACAGGGTACCATCCTGGTTCAAGACCAAACAATCATCTTTCACCTAAAGAACGAATAGGATACTCCTCCTTCACAGCACCTCTAATAAATCAGGCTAATTTACACAAACACCTACTGTTAATCCCTACTCTTCCACAGATTATTTGTTCCTCCAACAAAAGGCAATCCTGAAAACCTTAGAAAACATTGGGAATGACTGCAGATAGATCTCCAAGGTCACCTTGTTGCCCATTCCCACAATTTTTTACCACAGAGCTTAATCATAGAATCATAGAATCATAGAATGGTTAGAGTTGGAAGGGACCTTAAAGATCATCTAGTTCCAACCCCCCTGCCATGGGCAGGGACACCTTGCACTAGACCAGGTTGCTCAAAGCCACATCCAGCCTGGCCTTGAAGACATCCAGGGATGGGGCATCCACAACATCTCTGGGCAACCTGTTCCAGTGCCTCACCACCCTCTCCAGGAAGAATTTCTTCCTGACATCTCATCTAAACCTCCCTGATTTCAATTTATACCCATTCCCCCTTGTCCTATCACTACAGGCTCTTGTAAAAAGTCCTCTCCCAGTACCCTTGTAGGCCCCCTTCAGATACTGGAAAACTGCAATGAGCTTGCTAGCATACAGGCCTGATTTTCTCAACAGATCACACTTCAGACCTACATTTTGGTCTAGACAGAGGTAAACCTACACTATATGTCGACAGACCCTAAATTTGATTGGAGACCATTACACTCATGGACGGGTGACTGCAAGTGAAGAGAAACAGGAACCCTACAGTCTATTATAGGCTATATCCCAAACGATCCTGCATGTGAAAGCACTAGATATAGACAAAGATGTGTACATTGTGCTACGCCACTACACAGTAACTGCTGCAGTTTCAGGTAGTTAGGCAACGTGGTTGACCTAGAATCATGGAGGGCACAAAGGCTGGGAAACCAGTTCTGAGCAACAGCCACGAGGTACCATACTCCACTTGCTATCTTTTTATTTGACAAAAACATACTACAGCAGGGATGCAATATTGCATGTGGTGGTGTTTTTTCCAGAGGCTCCTGGTCACTAGGGCACTTGGCTTCGTTTGTGTTCTGACACTACAAAGTTTTGTTTAACAATTTCCTTTACCGAGATCTTCTCTCACTGTGATAAACCTCATTTAAAGACTGCCAAGCCAAATTCATTCTATGAACAAATCACCACGGCTGCCAAGGGTGAAACAGAGGAGCTCGTAAGTATTTTGATGCAGAAAGAAAAGAGTAACATCCATTGGGTAACGTCTGGTTTCAAATATCGCAATGTGAAACAACAAGTACGACAATTATCAGGGCTTTATAAACATATCTGAACATCGCTATACTCCTGAAATAGGATAAACATGGAAGTGCTGTTGCCTAGCACTACCCTCAAGAAAACTAACCCATAAATCTTGATAGACATAAAATACTAATCTCCAGGTTGAAAATATCAAAATCTGGGCCACTTCACTCTGTTTTCCAATTCACATTACAAGGATCTTACAAATGCTAACCTGTATTAAGAAGGGTCACAAATTCTAATTGGAACAACTTCCATTACTGGTGTCAAGATTTGCCCACAGTCACACTTTTAGAGTGGTCAGCAAGGAATAAAATTGTTATTCATTAAGTCTGTGCATAAAGGTTGTGACATAATCTAATGAAAGCTTAATTTAGATGTCATTTTTTACTTAACAAAAAAAAAAAAAAAAGGAAGAGACAAATAATGCTGTTATAGCCACAGCCATGGAGGACAGATTGCAGTATCCCATCCTTCCCTCATGAACACATGACTGTCAGAGACTGAACCATGCTCCTAGGAGGAATATGGACAGGCATAAAATATGCGGTGTGTTTTGAAGCCTTCTCCCCTACCCAGGAAAACTGAAATAGCTATGCATCCAGAATGATGCCCTCTGAGCTTAGAGAGTCAGAGTCCAAACTAGAGAAAGGAAGATTTTCATACTAACTTGCTGAAGACTCTTTCGGTTGTATTTTTTTCCATAATAACACTGTGTACTGCTCCTCCGAAACCTGCATTTTAGTACTGAAATAATCTTTTGTAAAGTTCGAGAATTTGACTGCTATAGTAAAATTACTTCTCAGAAAAATAACTTTATCCTCCCATAATCAACTAGATACCAACTCTTTTTAAGCCAACTAATTTTCCTCGTTCGCTAAAACACCCTGAAGACATTAGGCCCACAGCAATTACTAGTTTTGCAAAGGTACAAACTATGTGTAAACTGGCTTGCTAATAGTAGCTCTCACAGTTGTTATGTCTAATTTATTAAAAAAATACCAAGTATAAAAATTCAATATTATGAATTATTAGGTTTTGAAGCTCTTCTAATAAATTATTCTTCAAGCAATTTCAAAGTTTATTTCTTCAGTGGTAAAACTGCTCTTGCCAACAGAAAGTTCTCTTCTCTGTCTTTTCTTTCAATTGGAAAGCAAAACAATGAGCTTATAATGAAAGAGCAGCACTCACTAGGAAGCAGTGGGCAATAAAAAGGATTAGTGTGAGAAAACAGGGTCAAAAAAAGGGTCTGTCTTGAAATTTAACTCATGCTTATTGAACTGAACTAATATTTGCTCTTCACACTTTTTTAATGGCTTCTCAAGAAAAGCTAAAGATGCCCCTAAAGTCACATATAAAAACCTTTTGGTTTTAATACAAGTTAGGTTAGCTGGGGTTTCTGAAATGTTCATTAAGATTTATTGTTAATGTTAAATAAGATTTACACCAAATTAAAAAAATTCTGAAGTAGGTATTCCTATGTGTAGGGCTACTCCTTCCCTGACAAGGCACCATTTAGGACACGTTAAATGATTCACAGATACAAACAGTTCTGCCCTTAATGCACTATGCAAAGTTTTTGTTTTCCACACCAATATAGTCTCTTGCCTAAAAATTTAACAATACCCAGTCGCCATCATATAGAGCAACACCAGAGCAGTAAAAGATACTACGTGAGAAGTCAGCTACCGCCATAACAGCTCCTCTTCACAAGAAATCAAAACAACGCTCAAGTAAATACTAAGGAAGAAAAGTTCAGCGAGACCAAGCAGTTGGCACTAATGACAGAAAAGCATTCACCTCCTTCCTATGAGTAGAATTTAACTGTAAATTTGCCTTGTACTGATACGATTTGACTCACAAGCTGGCAAAACCTCAGCTTGCTCAAGTCACGCCTTCAGCCAGGAGCAGAACTGCTGCATTCATTACTCAGCACAGCTACACTAGCCAGCCTTCCTGGATGGATGGAACCACGAATAACACACTTGGCTTTCGTTCAGCTTTGTGAGGTTGCATGAATGTCACACAAACTCGTCTTTCAAACATTTTCTAAGTTGGTCTTCAAGAGTTTTTTTGGCATAACTATTGAGCTTTCTGAAGCACAGACATAACCAAAGCAGTGTACAGGGTGAAGCCTAAACCTCTCCTAACTCCCGGTTTTTCAAGCACACCTGTGATTTTCCTAGATAACCCACTGCTGATGCTGGTGATAATCAACATCATGTTTTCAAGACAGCGCGGGTGTCCACAAAAAGAAGGGTGGGAGGGTTAACACTGAGGTTTCACCTCAGGCCTCCACGGCAGATTGGTCAGAACACCAGTCTTAGTGATCATACAGCCTGCTTTTTCCACCCCTCACTTCTACACTTTCTTCCAACTAAAGCTGGTCTGGAACAGGCGCTTTAGGTACCAGAAATGGAGAGGCTGCTAGACTCCTTGCTGGTAAGTTCTGAGCACGTTCTGGTGATGACAACATTTTCTTTAACGTTTATATTGCAAAAGAGATTTGAGCTGCTTTTCAAGTCCAGAGGGCACATTAAACCTTTTACGAACACACACAACTTGTTTCTGTGTATTAAAGGATGACTTTTCCTCACTACATTTTGAGCTTTTCTAAAGCAGAAACCCAGCTGTGCTAATACTTCTGAACTATTTCAGTAATGTTTAAAGATTTCCATAAATCTGTTTCCATTGCTACCAGAAAGGGTAAGTGACCTAACCTGCAAGAAACATTTACAGTGAAAAACTGAGAGGTAGCATCTGAACAAAGGACCTCAGATTTGGATCGAGGCTGTCTCATTAGCAGGGAAGAATATATCTAACAGGACACACATCATTTATTCTCAACTCTTCCATATTTTTAATGGTGTGGAAGGAGAACGGTCAGTTACAGCCATGAAAATTTTGTTTGGGGTTTAATTGTTGATTTTGAATCTCTATTTTAACTTTCAAATGAAGATGTTTCCTGTGCCTGAGACAAGCCTGTATTTCCATTTACAAATCAAGCCCAGTGTCTTATGCACACAGAGACATGTGATCTCTGCATCCTGCAGAAAAGCAATGTTTCCAAAAACAGAAATGAAAAGCAAAATTCATTCAGCTGCAGGCACAGAACAAAGACAGCAAACTGAAAGGCACAATAATAATATTGTTCCCATCTTAGGCAATGCTGAAAGGTTATTTTTTTTAATTGACAATTTGGACAGTTTTAATGCATGGCTTATCAGCAGAGAGGAAGGTTGCATTTATTAAGCAATTATAAAGCAGAGACTGTTCCTGAACATAAAGCACAAAACCATGCTGATTCTGTGTCCCTATGGTTTGGATATCTCATAATGAGACCTCAGTGAAACTGTTTGACTCCTTCCTTACCACCAATGGATGATGATACCAAATTACGACTTGAAGGTGCCACACTCAACTTGATCGTCTCTGTCCCTCTAAGCTGTGTCTGAAAAGATACCTAAAAGGAGCTACCAGCAGCTGAAACTTAGCAAGCCATGCTCAATTTTTCTCTTTTTCTGTGTGCATTAACTACATGCTGAAAATTTCTCAAAAATGTACTCAAAATGAGCAACATCTCAAACTTCTGGTCAGAGATTTGGGATGGCCATTTTCTCCAGTAAGTTTATATTTATTTGTGAATTACAAGAAGTAGCAATTCCCTTCACCAGCATTAAACCAAGTTGCCATTAAACCATACTTCAAAGCAGTACACCCTCTTTGGTCATTTAACTGAGCAAAGGCATAATAGGTCTGCAAGGAATTGAAAGTATTTCTCCTGCTGTATGTGGGAAAATTTGGAATATTGCTGGCAACAGCTACCAGATTTCTTAAGACTGTCTAAGAAATTAGATCCTGGCCATCAAATGAGCAGGGTAAAACTCTTCAGCAATTGAAGTCCTAACAAATGGTAAGATTTCAGCTGTTACAAAAGTTTAGAGTCCCTTAACTAAGCAGTTCTAGTTTAACTGCCTAACACACCCCCATCCAACCTGCCCAAGCAGGCATCTTTCAAAAGAAGATAGGATCTAATTTTTTGCCTCAAGTAATCTGAATTATGTTAATGAAAATGCAGTTCTATTTAAAAACAAATCAGGGTCAGTCATCCAGAAGACAACAGATTTCAGCCTCATTTCCATCACAGGCTGTGCATACAGGAAAAATTCATTATTTATACAGACTTTTCACTGAGTGGATGTCAGTGCACTTAATTAAGTCTCCAAGCAGTCACAGAACTCTATTCCTTTTGTAGGTGCTACTCCAGCCTGCGGTCTAAACTCATATTTGTAACGCTCTCCATTTTGTACAGCAACACCCGTTTTCCTGCTTCTGTCACTGGGGCAGAGACCCTTGTTAGGAGCTGCTGGCATGTAAAGCATCTTTGTACAACACACAACTTCACAATGAGAAGTCGCTAACTGTTGCATAATACTTAGCCATGTAGCCTTTTTTCCCTGTAAAGAGCCAGCACAATTCAGTTTTGTGGTTCAGTTGGGCCTTGATCACTGCACAGGAAAGACTGTCCACCTTCACACACAACTGGCTAATGCACACTGAATGGCAGTCATTTCCAATTAGCAACATCGTTATCTTAACAAGGGGTAAAGTAAAAATCTTCAGAATACCTTCTTGGAAGTCTTGGTTCAGTTTAAAATAGAACCTAAAACAACAGAAAATGTTGCAATGCTAGCAACAGAGTTTGTGAATGTTGGGATGTAAAGCAACACGCTGTGGCAGAAACCGGCCATTTGGGTACCTTATTTCTGTAAGAAAGACAGGTATAGAGAGCAATTCTGATGAAGTTACAGAAAGAATAGGCCAACAGACTACAGGGACAATGTCCAACTTCACAACTCTTCAGGTCCATAACAAATAAAGAAAATCTTACTGGAAGCTTCTAGCATAAACTACCACACTTTCCCCACATGTGAGCTGCATAAAGCAGCCACATTTGAGGACTTCTGAAGGGGAGGGTGGATAGCCAAATTCAGTGCCCTTTACCAAAAATACCCAAATCTGCGAAAGTCAACAAATGGGACTTAAGCCATGCCCCACTTCACCAGGAGAAAAAAAGTCATAAATGTCTTCCAAAAAAGGAAGTTACCATAAAAATCTCAAACTCTAAGCATCAGAAATACTTCTTTTAGGGAATGACAAAAGCTACTCCTATCAATAAGGGATTTCCATCCATGACATTTGCCTCAATGTAACATCTGTCTTTCTAGACTGTCTATGTAGGCCCTTGGATCTAAACTGCTTGGAAAAAAGTTCATAGCACTATGAATGGTTTAAGTTAACTTCGGTCTTGATTCATCTCAAATAGGTGGAAGTCCTGCATTCACAGAGATCAGCTTTCTAAACACATACGATTGAGGGTTTGGTTTGAGGTTTCTTTTTGTTTGGCTGAAGGGTCTGAGGTGTGTGTTATGAACAAAACAGCATGCTTAGAGGTGGTTGAAATCCCCAATTCTGAAAGAGCTTTTAGACCAATAACTGAAGCTGTAATAGCCTATAACCAAATGAGTCAGTCACGCCCCTTCCCACAAGTTCATGTATTTATTACTTTCTGACCTACTGAGTAAATTTAGCATAGGCAGATAGTTTGCATCACAGTATTTACCAAGTGTACTGCAGCACAATCACTTCTCTGGGAGCATTATTTCATATCTTACAGGCATGGATGCCTCTACTCAGTTCTAAGGTGAATTTTCATAGGGATAGGTTTATACATACGTGTACTCGTAAGATCAGGGTCTTAACAAAGATGTCTTCTGTTTGAGATGCTGGTTTAACATGATTTTTCCCTTCTATTTATCAGTACTAGGGAAAATGCCTGTATTTTTTACGGCAAGTTAAGTCCAGCCTCTAGCACTGATTACAGCAGCACAAACTGCAGGCTCTCGCAGGAAGGTAGGTCTGCTCATCAGCTGCTCGGGTGGACAAAACCATCCCATACCAACCCGAGCGTAACAGCATACTCAGACACGCACACGAAGGCGTCCGGATTTCAAGGTGACTATAGGCGAAGGTACCCTCAAAAAAGGGAAGGGGGGCCACGACCACGCCAGGTCCTAATGAGCAGAAGGGAGAGCAGCCGGGGAAGTGGAGAAGGCAGCCGGGGAAGATAGCGACCGGAGCGCGTTGCTTCCTACTGGAAGACAAGGACAGCCGGGGGCTGCC
>NW_010233158.1:0-223 GCF_000690775.1 Eurypyga helias | reverse complement strand
ACCCCCAGCAGAGGAAAACCCTCACGAAGTTACACGGCTGAGACACAGGAGCCTCATTTTTGGCTTTAGATAGCGAGCAGGAAGAGGACAAAAAGATGACAGGAGAAAGTTACCGGCAGACACAGCTCGGTTTCCCTGCCGGGAAGGAGCAGCTACTCCCGTGCGCGTTTAAGCCTCTTCCTCCCTCACGCCAGAGCACGAACCCGCTGCGGCGGGTGACGCC
>NW_010233157.1:14186-24802 GCF_000690775.1 Eurypyga helias | reverse complement strand
CCCTAACCATTCTGTGGTTCTATGAGTATATCTTTCTTCAGAGGGGTGGAAGAGTAGGTTTATTGGTATTTGAGTAATTTTGTATTTAATAATCAGTAATGTTCATATAAAACTATCTTCTTTCACATCATGTTTCAATGTAGTCAAGCCATACTATCAGTTTTGGGAATGTGTGGTTAGTACTAGCTGATTAGTGTAATATTTAATTTGCAGTGATTATCTTGAGATGAGGGAAATGTGAAATAAACTTTCATGTAAAGTTCTAAATTTTAGAATATTTTTATTTTCTTTATAATACATATATTATACACCCACATGTGTAGTATCTGTTGAAAACAGCTCACTGGGACTCTCGTCTCCTTCCTTTTTCAAGTACCATTTTATCATCTGTTAAGCTGCAGTCAGTTGATCTTATACTTCTTTTAGGTGCTTCACAGTTGTTGGAAAAAAAGGTTGTTATTAATGTTAATACCAAGGTACTTTATCTAAAATGTTAATAATCAGGAATTAGTGTCCCAAGAGGCTAATGTTATCCATGGTAAAATTGTATATTAAGATAAAGAGAAATAAGGAAAATAGTAATTTAAAATTAAGTCAACAATTTAAGACTCGGAAAGTTTTGGTAGCTGCTTATTCCTAATTTCTATTTTGGGGCACCCAGTTGGTTGTCATATTCTTCTACAGTATGTATTTATCTAGAGTATTACAGGTGTTATTGTAGTGCCATTTATCAGCTTGCAGTTTGAATTAGTTTGACATGGAATGCTTTTCCCAGAAGAGTGTCTTGTTCCTTGTAACTTTTCTACCCCATACTGTTGTCTCACATTCTGTCAAGTGTTACAGATTGGAGACAGTAAAAATTTTATATTATAGAAGTTGCTCTGATTTTTCCCTCTTAAGCAAGAGGTGTAGCAGCGCTCAGGCATTCCATGCATTTGTACCTCTATGGTACTGCTGAACAGGTGACTGAAAAACACTCATAGTACAAGTGAAATAAAACAACTTCGGGGGTGCTGGAGATGTTAGATGTACTCTGTAGGCATTGCATGAATTAATGGGCTTTCCAAAAAGTTGAATGAGGTTGACTACGACTTTGTGTTATGACTTAGAGCAGTACTCGTTTTGCTGGTAGAGATGGTCTGGTGTCTGGAGAGTTATCTGTAGGAATAGCTTTTCATGATTCTCTGTACATATTAATGTATGTATAAATTTATATACCTGAATAGATTAATATAAAACTGATTTGATTTAGGAACATGGCAGTTCAGTTCACTAATATGTCACCCATTGAAAAAATAGCTTTGAATGCATTGTCACCTTGTATAATCTGTGCACAATGAAGTGCATTAAGGTGGGTTTTTTCCACGTTAAAAAGATGTTAATAGCTGTTCTTATCGAATGCTGTACTACGGGGTAATGGTTAAGTGGTTGTATTGCAAAACACAGTGACTGTCCCTGGCAACGATGTCCTAAGAAATATTTTGCATTTTTATCTTGCAGGCTCCCGTCTTCGTCAAGAAGATTTCCCACCTCGGATTGTCGAACACCCTTCCGATCTAATTGTTTCCAAAGGAGAACCGGCAACTTTAAACTGTAAAGCAGAAGGAAGGCCGACCCCCACCATTGAGTTTTTTTTGAAACGGACAAGGATGATCCGCGCTCCCACCGCATGCTGCTGCCCAGCGGATCTTTATTTTTCTTACGCATCGTCCATGGGCGCAAGAGTAGGCCTGATGAAGGGGTCTATGTCTGTGTGGCAAGGAATTACCTTGGGGAAGCTGTGAGTCATAATGCGTCGCTGGAGGTGGCAAGTAAGTGCATCCTTTTTTTTCACTCTTTGGTATGAAGTGCTTGCTTTGATGTTATTTGGAGATAAAAAAAGACGTGTGAGCTGCCTCTGAGGCATTGACTTAAAAGCAGTGAAGGAATGATACGGTTAGTTATTATTGTTATGGAGATAGGAAAGTAGAAAAATGGAAGAGATATCGTGTCACTGTAGAAATTTAGACATCTTTGTGATTTCTCGCTACTTTTATGCTCCCCTGCAGTTATAATTACTTAATATTTGTTGGAGTTTGCATTCTTAATTTCAATTTTCAGATATTTTTTTTTCCTCTCCAAGTGACCATGCAAAATGTGATGTGTAATAGGAGGCAGGATAGCCAGTATTTCATGTAATAGGATACATTTGGAATTGTTTTTACACAAACACTAGAAGAAACAATGGCAGATTTAGAAGCACTTCCCCTCTCCAAAAAAAAAAAAGTGGCCCACAAATTATCTCTCTAGTTATAAGTACTTGGCCAACGGATGGAGCAGTCAAGTGTGTTCACATCACTTTGTAATGCTTATGTCTTCCTGTGTACCCTTTCAACTCTACTTATTTTAAAGGAAGAGAGTGTACATGAAAGGGTTTTATGCATTCATATGGAGGGACAAGTGTAGGTCAAAAAAACCCCAATTTTGGGGTACCAAACTATGAGAGGAAACCTTGCCTAACTTTTGAATTGTATCTATTTTAAGTTACTTTTATAGGCTTCCTCTCTAATCTGTAGCAGTTTGTCTGGTGTCATGTTGAAGAGCTAGCACAGAACTGAGTGAGTCACCCTCTGAAAACACTGATCTCTGACTAAGCAGTTCTTGTAATTGGCTCTGACAAGGCTCCTGACTTTTAGACAAGTTAAATAAATGCCACTGTTGGTGTAAATTCAGGAGAAGGGCTAGATTTTCATAACTCACACAGAAGGCAAAGGAAACAAATTGTGAATTTGTGCATTTACTTGCCCTTTGTCTAGTCTCGTTCACGTTCACAGAAAACCCCAGATACTTCTGGTATGAGGATGAAAGTATATCGAGCATCATGTCTAATACTGTAAATACACAAGATTAAGATCTATGACCATGCTGTTTCTTTGTTACCACTTTAAGTGATAAGAGTAATTAGTGTCTGGTGAGCTGGAAGTATGCTTACCCAGTAAATGTATAACCTGTTTAAATTATCAGTTGATTGGTTACAACTGTTATATCCAGTATCTTCTAGGTGTAATTTTGAGTTGGTGTTAATGTTTAAGAGGCTTTGATTTTTATCTAATTGCTGCTGTTTACTTTATAGCACTGTTGGTTGATTCTTAAGATGAGCTTTAATGTTCTGTCAGTGCTGCTCTGCTGCATGGACACTTGTGCTTACATCATGTTCTTTTTGTTTGAGATGTACTTTCAAGTCATGTTCAAAATGCATGTAGTGTTTCTATGTCTTCTGCAACTTTTCGTCAGAAGTCAGAAATGTAAGGTAGACTGAAGTGGTTGGTACACCATGGCATGCATTAACCCAGTTGGTCTGTACTTGCTAAATGTATTTTTCACCCCTGTCTCAAGCCATCTTCATGGGATTACAGCAGAGTCTAACTGATAGGGTCTGAATGCAAAGTACTGATATCACAAATTTTAAGAGTCTCTGCTAACACTCTAGGCAAAAAAATAAAATTAGTATCTTCTTAAAGGCATTTAACAGTAGCACAGCACTAAGTTGTTAATCCTACCTCAAAATTACACTCCTGGCAAGGGCTAGTGTCAGATAATAAACACCAACAATACTGTAAGGAAAAAAAAATCACAATCTGTTTTTGGAAGTAAGATTTGTAGGTATAATAGTATACAGTTTTAATTGTATACTAGCAGATTATAAATGAAGAATTTTAACAGGAAAGGTTATATTTTTAATGGAAAAGGTAATGATGTGGCAGTGCAAAAGCATCAAACCACTTTAAATAGCACAGAAAAGGTGAGAAACGCAGAAAGAGTTAAAGGCTGGTGGAATAAATTTGCATTAAATGCCAAATCTGTGAATTTTGGCTGTAACTGTTGTCAATGCAAAGTGTAGCTACATTCACAGTGGCTTGCTGTAAATCAGCAAAGTGTTTTGGTTAGCTTTTCAGTACACCTCTTCTGAGCACCACGGCATTTACATTTGTATACCTGTAGCCATGTACAATTGTTTAAGAAATCCTTATGTTATCGTTTAATTTTTCTATGTTTACAGAGTAAAATTGCCTTGATTTGGTTTCCATTTGCAAAGTACAGAAGATCATTTAGAGTACTCATTTGGTTATATGCTTTGATGCTGCAAGTTTAACCAAAAATCTTTTAGGAAACATAGAAAGCGGAGGCGTGTTTTGCACTGTAACAGCAAGCTCTCGTGGGAAGAAGCAGCTCCTGTCTGCATCAGTTTGGTTCATAACATGGTAGGGATCTCCTATCACGTTATGCTATCACCTCCTATAGTAACAACTTCAACTACGTGACATTCCTTCACTGTTCAATGGATGTGTAGATCAGACTTACGATTCAGGTTAACACTAAAAATAAATTTTCATGTCTGTTATTCCTTCATTCAGATTTTTTTTTAAAGCAGTTCCAATGCTTATCTTGAGATAGTCCACAAAGATTTTGTTCCCTATGTAAGAAGGTGGACATGTTCCTTGAGTACACTGTGCATAGATTCTGCAGGTGCAAAAAAGGAAATGTAGAAGACTTTCAAATCTACAAAAATTTCAGAAGTGCAATATAATAAAGCTCTTATCTTCTTAAATACGTGTGTATTTTAAGAACTTGAACAGCTTTACATGTGCTAGCCATTTAGAGACTAAAATAATAAAATTGCAGAGAGAACTTTCCCTCAACTTTGTTTCTGTTCTTCATCCTTTCTTTGTTGACTTGACTGAGCTGTATATGCCATTTAATCCAAAGGATGCTCAGTTTTCTTCCAGTGATACATCTATTGGTCATGATAATGTAGTCCTCAATTAATATCACTAAACAAGATCTAGATACCATTTATTATCAGCAAATTGAATTAAATGTCTGCCTTAATCTCTGCCTCTTGTGGCCTTTCCAAAATGTCTGAAGATCCCATGTGTCTACTCATAGCACTGAGTATTTGTTATATCTTCTTCATAATGTTGTTTTAAATATATAATTTTTTTTTTTTGCTGCTCTATTTCCTGCAGTTTCTGTGGTTGTTTCCTTGAAACCATGTTCCCTCCGTACCCCAAAAAGAGCCTTAAAACAAAAATGGTCCTTTGGGCAAGTGAAGAGTGGGATCTTTCTTAAAATCTATGAAACGAGTACTTGAATTGAACCCCCACTGATGATATTCTGTATCATTATGTTGCAGGGACTGTAACTTTCCCTAAAAAAATTGCTAGCCACTTGATGTTTCAAGAATTAAAATCTCTGACACTTCAGAGACTAGTGAAGCTGTGCTCACCTACACAGCTCTGTGCAAAAGGGCTTTGTAATCTAGTATTGCATGACATTTTCTGTGTAATTTAGGTCTGTAAGATCTTCATAGATGGGAAGGATACAAATTTGCATAAATAAGAATTCAGCAGAAAGCTGAATTACAAGTCAATTAAGGGATGTAACCCCTGTTTAATTAGGGCATATGTGGTTTTTTTTTTTGGTAGCTGACTGGTTTCACCTTTATTTTGAATCATTATTCCCACAAAATTTCTGAAATGGACAGTTGCTGTGTGTGTTCAAACGTCATTTGCAGTAGAAGTTTCAGTAGGGTAGCCCCGAAAGGGTGTATGATGGGATAATGAGATAACAGTCTGTAGTCATCCTTCAGCCTTAGTCTGCTACAAGTCCATTTGCCTCCCTCTTCTTGACTTCCTGAACTCTGCCTTTTGATCACTGGAGACCTGCTTAAATTAGCTCTGTGTGTTGTTTTTGAGGAATGTAACTGGTTTTGGATTACTGCCTACCAGTGACACAGTCTCCAGTGGTGAAAGGTCCTGAAGAACGTGAAAAAGGGCATGTCCTTGTCAAAAGGAAACTGGGTAATTCTCTCTATAAATGTCAGCTTTTACAGGTGGGAGCACAAAATGGAGCCATGTTCGATCCTCAGAGCAAGGGCTGGTGACTGTTTTAGCTGTCGCACAAACAGCAGGGAAACAGGAGTAATTTTTCACAGTGGAGAAGTAGAAGTTCTGGAAAAGTGCAAAGTTACCTGTTCACAGATGAGAAGATGGCTACAGCCACTCCATATGCTTGAATCTGCCAGGATTGTCTGGTGAACGGTGCAGCTGATCAAGACCAAATCAGTAATTGATGTGTGATAGTTTGAAAGTTTAATTTTTTCTTTTATTTTCCTCTGTTTTTGAGGAAAATTGCATCTCCGGATCTGCTGGGTGTCTGTCATGTAGCATTATGTAGAAACTTACCCAGGTCAAGAATGGCATCAGTAGCTGCAGGGGTGTATTCATCCTTCTTTCTTCACTCTGAAGTGCTTGAGGATGCTATGACAAAACAAATGCAAATGAAGTTGTTTGTTTGCTGGTCAGTAACTTCATGAATCTTTGTTTCAAATCATCTTTCTCTGAGAGAAACTTACTTCGTTTTTGCCATGAAAATTCTAGGTAACTCCTGTCACGTCTCTCTTTTCCATAGATACATAGATTTGCTTCTAAAGAGCAATGCTTTTGTGAAAGTATTTGTAAAACACGTACACATGTGTATCACCTCTAACCTCAATAACGGCATATTTTATACTAAGTAACCTGTTGTGTATACAAGTTTGCACACATTTGTTTTCAATTTACAATGGATAATACTCCAAATACTTTCAGCATCAGATCCCAGGAACATCCCAGTTATAGACTTGCTTTGCTGTGACTTTAAAAACAACAAAACCCCACCCCTTATGTAGCACAGGATGGGTATGAAAGATTAGTTAACAGCTAGTTCACTGTTCAGTGATTCTAAACCAGTAATACCCTCCTCACAATGAAAAAACGCATTTTTCGTGTATTGTTTTCATTGTGTGCTCAGTCTGTACGGTATTGGGCTACATAAGTAAACTCCTCCTGACTGCCACTGTATGGCATCAGTGGTGTAAGCCAAGCTGAAATAAATGAACAAATGTGTAGATTTTGTTACTTGAGCCATTAATGTCTTGTTGATGAACAAGTGACTTAATTCAAATGCTTATATGCATGTGTATGGCAGACAAATCTCAGTTTTACAAGAATCTCATTAAGCTTCTATGTACAGATTAAAAAAAAAGTGAAGCTATACAACTGCTTACCACAAGCAGTGGCATTAACAAAAGTTGCTTGAGGCATAGAAGGTTTTAATAGCAGTGCTTGTTGCTAATGCTTCTTAAAACCTGCCATTTATCAGTGGTAGACTTACCTTGAACCTGGCTCTTTCAGTGCTTGTTGCAGCTCCACAGTAAGCCTGGATTACTACAAACTGCTTCTGAAGCATATTTTGCCAAAGGTGTACTGTCGTTTAGGAGAAATTTCTTTGCAATGAGGTCAAAGTTGCATGCAAATGTGCTGATTTTTATAATGTTTTATTTCTGCATGAGGAAAGCAAGAACGGTTATTTTTAGCTACTTTTACAAGTTTGTGTATATTAGTTTCCTCTGTCATTACAGTCAGTTGAAGGACATAGATGGGGAACATTGACATTCAGACTATCAAATTTTTGAAGATGTATACAGCCTTATTTTTGCTCTTCAGATATTGTTTCCTTTACTAACCAACTCCCTGGTAATTGTGGAACTGAAGTAACTTCCTAGTACTACTAGGAAATCCCACTGAAAGTCACTGCAAGGAAAACTAGTTGTTCTAACAAGACT
This sequence comes from Eurypyga helias, assembly GCF_000690775.1. Lineage (NCBI taxonomy): Eukaryota > Metazoa > Chordata > Aves > Eurypygiformes > Eurypygidae > Eurypyga > Eurypyga helias. The sequence goes on along the minus strand of NW_010233157.1, from coordinate 17,157 downwards.
CGAGAGTGCATGAGAAATGTGGAAAACTGGAAAATAACTTACTTGAAATTTACTCAGAAAAGTAAAGGTCTCTTAAAAGTTGTGGATGGTTTGTTTCAGGTATGCAGTTGGTTTTACGGTGTGTGTTTGAGTTTTTCATTTATCGTTTCAAAGACTGAGTTTCTTCAGGTAAATGCCCACCTTTGTGGGAGAAACAAAAAGAAGAGGTGAAGTTTTGATTATCCAGTCTTGCCTGTACTAATGAATAAAATAAGGAATGTGCCTTATCAGAGTTACTGGATGCTCATGCTGTAGAGAGGGTTACACGGTTAATTTATGCATTGAAGAATAAAAGGATGCACAGATTTAAAACAAAAGGTAGAACTTTGTTTGGTACTTAAGTCTTTTCTTAAGGGAAAATTGTGTATTATTAAAAATACAACTTTTATGTATTTGGGAATATGCAAGAGTAATTTTTAAAGGTCTGAAGGTTGTATAGTCTACAGTTGTAAGATTAGTGGTTTAGGATTTTGGTTCTTCCATGGAGATGTCTGGAAGCATGTGGTATTTATATCTTTCATACTAGATCTCAAGTGCTAAGATTCAATATATTTCGGAAGCAGGCTAAGAGGACTCTTTATTGAGGATGTGTGTCAACATATTTGAGAATTATAGCTAATTCTGTACTCAAAGCTGTTCACAGATCAGTGTTATTGGTAGTGGATAACAATTATACTGGTACAACAAATAAAAGCTTTTTCTAGATGCTGATACATATAAGACTTATATACAACTACTATGAAAACAGAGCATGTGAATAAGATTCCTATTCAATGCAGTTAACTATTCCTGCCATGGTCAGGGTAAAATAATAGGCTGCATGAGCACTTTGTCTGAAAGCTGCTGTTACATATTTGTGTCTTCCCAGAAACTGTGTGAAACAGAGGAAATCAGGTTGCCCTCAGCAGAGAGTTCTTGATCGGTTATGATACTGTGACTATACTGATTATTCTTAAGCTGATGGGTAATTTAGGATGCTATGGTGACCATGCTGGGTGGATGATCAAGCAAATGATGTGTTTTGTAATCTTGCCAGAAATTGCCATGCAGCTCAGCAAATCCATAAATCAAAAAATGTGGTGGCAGGCTTTCTGTGGAATGGTGACTCTGATGGGTAGAAGATGATCTGAAACCTTGAACCAAATTTGGAGAAGCTGGTTCTTAGAACAAGCAGAAGCTATACGTTGCAGATTTAGACTCAGCAGTCATTAGTTTCAGGGGAAAAAAGTAACTGAATTAAAATTCTTTAGTGTTAAAGGGCTCTACCTTTTCAAGTGTGAGCCTGAGATAGAAGTGTAATTAATTTTTCCGAATCCAGCAAAGATAGTGGATTGATACCAAAGGTCTCCTTAGTTTTGCTGTTGCTATTCAGAAGCCTATGGAGGACAGTTCAGGCTCTTAACATCAAGTATGAATACCAATAAGGTCAGGGATCCTAATTATATGAAGAAGGAAACAGAGGTTTTGATACAACAGTCTTTTCAGTCTCTGCTGCCTACTCCTCTTCCCACGGTGTTAGGGGATGTGCTGTTTGATATGTCTCGAGCCTCTCTGCCTCATGGGCTGTGAAAGATGGAGCCTCAAGTAGACTTCGGAGGGAGCTCCTTTGTGGAAGTTATCAGATGGATTGGGAACACTGGCTGACTCTTTTCTGGCTGGTGAGCTTCCTGTGGTCCAAGGAAGTTTTTGTATGTGTTTTTTAACTGACAGATGTCTAGTATTTTTTTTTTTTGGTCACCAGTTTCTGCTTCAAACTCTGATCTCCACACCACCCCCACCCCCACTGTCTTGGTGGAACTAGATTAAGTGAAGGAGATCACTCCTATTTTTATTAGTGTTTGCATCTCCTATACGACAATACAGGACATAGGCCTGTAGGCAAAAGAATACAGCTAAAAGAATAAAGTCAGACAAATAAAATGCTGACTACTAATCCTCATGCATTGGTGGTTCTGATGCTTTTTCCCCCCAATCCTACATTTTAAAACATGTTTTCCTGAAGTGCTGGTAGTCTTGCTCCTGAGCTACATTTGGAGATATATTTTCATTGTGCCAATACCTTTTTCTGTACGAATTTATGACCTTAGGCAAATATTTCATATTGATTTTTCTCTATTAATATTATTTTGAATCATCATTCCCCAGAAAACATAAGTATCATCTGTATTAAAAATTGTGAATAAATTTATTTTCTTTTTACTGTCCTTACATTTCTTTAAAATTATACTGCTGACAAGGATAGATTTGCATCTTTGTGTCTGTGAGCTGTTCTGATGAGAACTGGCTGACTTCACTTGCATCCTGTATGTAAATTGATTTCAGCTGATTGCTTTGAATTTGAAAGAAATTTAATTTGAAAACTGCCCTGTTCCACTCCCTGCGGTAGTAGATGCTTCTCTACGTCATCTGTTAAGCAGTGCATAGTCAGCATATGGCTGTTCCTTTCCTATTTAAACTGTTTTCTCCAGAGGAAGACAAATTCCCTTTAGACCAGACAGACATCTGCTTACTCTCTCCTACTAGCAAAGCGACTGAAAAGATATCTTTCCCGTGATTAAAAGAAATACGTCTGGAGGCGCTTAGTTTTGTTCAATTAATCAAAGATTAAACACATGTGGACTCTCTAAACTGGGTTTCTTTGTACTTCTATGCTGTCAAAAGTGATTGGAGGGGAGCTGTATGTAAGAGCTGGCATTACTGCAATTAAAAATTTTACCTATATGCCTGCTGTAATTCAGTTTCAAGAGTTCACAGTGAAGTGGAAAAAACCCACTAAATGTTATTTTTTATTAATTTACAGCTTAAAAATATTCCAATTGAAAAAAAAAGGCATAAATGTCAAATATATTTTTCTAATACATTTTCTTAAAAGAAAACAAAGTTACAGAGATATCTGACTGTGCTGCTTTATACACAGTTACCATTTTGGTTT
>NW_010233157.1:0-14158 GCF_000690775.1 Eurypyga helias | reverse complement strand
GGTTGCTTTTGTTCCTCAGTGTTCCTATTAGTAAATGCTTTACTGGCAGAAATGGTTGGTGTTAAAAGTCTGGTATTGAGCTCAATGCTGTATCCTTATTCAACAATTATACTACAGATAGAGTGTCTAGTACAAACCTGCAGGTTTTTCTCTGATGTCAAGAAAAGAATTTTTTCACCCATATTATATGGAATATGTAGACTGAAAATGCCAGCAGAGTAAGATGGCAATAATTAAGTAGATTCCTTGAATACCATGCTGCTCTTAAATTTTTCATCAGACACTAGCAAGTCTCTCTTGTAGACATCTTTATCTGAAGATAATTTGTTTGGCTCCAGTTTTATTAGTGGAATTACTTCTTTGGTGTAGTCTGTGATGAGGTTTTAGAACAGGAAAAGCTCCACCGATAATGTGACTTTACTACAATGTTTTATGAAACTGTGTTGTCTTCTGGACTACTTTTTCTGTTAACTATGGTTTTGGTTTATTAACTGATCAAATTTTCTTCAAAATATATGAATTTCCTTATAACATTTTTCTGATTAAATGAGTATTAAAATACGGTAGAAATGAATGAATGTTCTTTCATAAATATGCATTGAGCAGCATTTTTGGCAAGATAATTAACATGATAGCAAAATTTCCTTGTAAAATAAGATGTACTAGACATATATTAATAATTATTGAAGAAACAGAACAATGAAATATTCAAAACTGCCATCATGGCATTAGCTAGTGAAATAAAAATAATCAAACTCTCCTCAATATGTAGCTTTGTTACTATTAATGGACTGAACCAGACCCCTGAGGTTAATAAAATGTGTAATGGTAGGCATTACTAATTATTAATTTTAAAATAACTGGAGTAATTAGGTTTTTAAATAAAGAATAGTCACAATATTTTCCAGAAATTAAAAACAAATCATAAAGACCAGCTCATTTTAGTAACTACTGTCCATGTACAGAAAAAGAGCATCAATGCATATACTTTGATTCCAGTACCTCAGCATTGCCTTGTGAGGTCGTCTTTTACCAGAATACCCTGATAAGCCTACAGTCCTCTGTTTTTATGTAGGTATTTCCAATCAGTTTTTTAAAAGCATTTTATAAATGCTCACATGTACTTGGGAAGGAAAGCCTTACTGTTGCTGTTCTCTAGGCAGAAAAACTGAGGCAGGAAGAAATTTAAATCTTGGTCTCAGGGGGTCACGAAGATGTCTGTCAGCCTTGGAGAGATGGAGACATGCTGACGGTTACATTCATTCCCCACAAGACTGCTCTTCGTATTTTGTACCTGTTTTTAGCACTAATTGCAAATAACTTCGGAAGTCCTTTGAAATGTTCCAAAAATTACCCCTTTTGGGTGATGCTGGGATATAAATTTAGTTCTCTAACTTGTAATTTTTTGATTTTCCTTCTATGGATTTATTTCTCTAGAGCCTGGATTGCTGATTCCCTATGGTTATGGGCCACCTTTCCCTCCCCTTGCCAGCTGCTCATGGATCAGATGCATAAATCACGATGATTGTATATTTAACCCTCCATTGTCCAGAGAGAAAGGTGCAAAAGAGAAAACAATATATAGGTGCTATAGAAGGCTCTGGAATGCCTGGTACAGGACACTTGTTTTTCTTACTTCAGTTTGGAGTGTTCCTGCTCTGCAGGGGCAGATGAGTGTCATTGATTTTTAACTACATGCATGCTCAGGGAAAACCTATAAAAGCAAATTCAACTTCCTGATTTTAATACATAGTGGATACGAAGAGGAGGACTGTGTGCCCAGACCAGGCACATCCAGACAATCTCTCTGCTCCAGCAGTGTGACCTCCCTATGGAAAGTGTGTAGGTCCATGCAGGAATGGTGCTGCCGTCCTCCCCTCTGTTTGTAGGGGGTTTGGGGACACAGATTCACTCCTGGTGTACCATAATTGTCTAGGAGGTGTTTTCACAGCTGCTCCTTAAAAGCCTGTTACGGAAGGCATATGGACCCTGGTGTGGCTGCCTGAGTAAGTGGAGCAGGAAGAAGTCCCTCCTCTGGTTTAGCCCAGTTGGGGGCAGACCCTGTGGAGGACCCAGCCTGCTCCAGCTCTTCGCTGCTCTGAGGAAGATGGGAAAGTGCTGGAATGGTTACACTTCTGGTTTTAGCCTGCCAGCCATCACCCACTCTTTTGTTCCTCCTACCCACTACTTCTCCTCACTCTCTTTTCTTTCTTTCCTGCTCTCCTGTGGGCTAAGCAAATTGTTTAGCGCAGTACATGATGTGCAGCCTTGCTCTAGGCCATCGCGGGAGCCAAGTACAACTGTCTTGCGGGTCTGGATTCAGCCTTCAGGCTGTCAATTAGTTTTCCCTGTTCTAGAGGGAGAATCGCAACTCATGCATATTTCTGCTCTATGTCATGGAATAGATGCAGAGCTTCAAAGTTAAGAGGGCAGAAAATGGGAGCAGTGATTAGGAGTCACAGTCCCTGGTTTTGCTCCTTCAGTATGCTGTCATCATTTAAATATTTTGTTACTGGAAAGAAGAAAGGAAGTTTAATCTTTTTCTGACTTCAATTATGACAAGAAGAAACCTGATTTAAGCCAGTCTTTGTAGAGGGTTAGATGAGTGTGGGGAGAGCTTGTCCATAGAAGAGCAGTGTAAACTAGTGGTGAAAAACTGGTTCACTTTTCCTCAAATTATCTGAGTAGTTTATAGAAAGCATCGAGCAGTGACCTCTAAACACGCACACAAAACTGCTAAGTTAATAGATGTGTGTGGAGTCACTGAAATGGTAGTACATAGCTCAGAATGGATTTACCCAGTGACCATTAGTCACCACTTGCAGGATTTGCACATAAGACAGATGTTGACACATAAACTAAATGATAAAGCTAAGCCCCCATTCCATATGGGAACTGAATGGCTTGACAAGTATATATATCTGCATTCAAATGCCACGTCATACATCTAAACATGAAAAGTGTATGCTCAGAAACTTAGCGTTATGGGACCGTAATTTGTAAGGGAGTGATGTGGAAAGGGACCTGGAATCACATGAGATAGTCTTAACAGTATTTTTCCAAGTTATGCTGGGAACTATGAATAGGGAGGTGAACTGCAGGCAAAGAATCAGTGAGATCATTGTTTGAAGGGCTGAGTCCACACTCACACTGAAAAGGGCATTGGAAATTTGCAGTAGGCTCAGGAAACAGTTGCACAAATGACTCCAAGTCTGAAAAGCTTGGTGTACATGGCACTTCAGCTCAACCTAGTACAGTTTTATTAAAACAAATGTTAAGAGGTAGCTTGAGGCTACAAGTCGACTCATATAGAAGTTCGAATTAGTTCTCTATGTACATGAAAGTAGATGCAGGGATTCTGTCTCTAAGAAGATATATATATATATATGTGTGTGTGTACTGCTCTCACCACAGTTATGGCATTGAAGGAAGTCCAAGCAGTTTTGTGCCTACAAAGTAAATGAGTAGGTGAAACATTGTGTGCAACTGACACAGAAGAGGAACCTTTTATTCCTCGGCCACCTCTGCCAGCGGGCACTTGCCTGCATCCGATCTGCCAGCTGGACTTGGGTAGGAAAACGAGGCACTCTGCCCAGTGGCACAGTGTGCCAAGCCCTCAGCGCTCTCTGCCTCCTCCCTTTCCTCCCCTCAGCTGAAGTGTATCTGTGTTCTGATAATGCTCTTTGTTGTACCTGCAGTTTTAGTTCTTAGTGAGCCATTCTTTGTCTTCTCTTCTGGATCTCAGGCTTTTGATACTCTCCAGAGTGTAGAAATGGGCCTGTGGCAGCTCTGCACTGCAGGGCTTAACCTTGGGCACAGGCTCCTTGCGCCGGTGCTGCCAGGGAGGGATCGGGGAGGGAAGGCCTCAGTGTCTCAGAGGCAGCTCTGGCACTGGCCTGGAAATAGGATCGCTACGCACAGCAAACCAAGAAAGCTGCTCCTTGTGGATCTGTCCAAGCTAGGTAGAATGTTGTTAATCTATTATTTCCAAAGACCTTTTTTTTTTTTTTTAAACTCTGTTGGTGATCTCTCTGGAATTGGGCAACTTCTTACTCTCTGAAAGTCAACAGGGGATTGTTCCCACTGGTACATGTTGTTGGCCCAAAGTTCAGTATTGCAGCTGCGACCTGAAGCACGGGAAGGTAACTTAAGAGTCATGATCTCTTATTCCTGACCTTAATCATTTGAGGTTTTGCTTTTTTCCCTAAATGATTTGGAGAAACAAAAATTACTTCCCTTGAAGGGTATTACTTAGGCTAAGATGATTTGTTCAGACATAGGGCTTAGTGTGTCTACTGCCTGAGGATTATTTGTATCTGGTAGTTCCTACTGTAGATGCATTGGAGACTCTTCAGGTTGATGAGTAGAAAGCACATCTGAAATGCATATGTATAGTGGGAATAAATAATCACAGGTAGGCTTTTCTGTAATTGTAGCAGTGTGTCAAACTTTGGAACAAGTTAACATGCTTTTTTTTAATTGTAAGGGAAGCAAATCAGTTGAATGGAATATTAAGGCATGTCAGTGTCCATATAGATTCAGTTGCTTTAAGTAATAAACATTTTAACTTTAGATAACATATACTCTCTTCCTTGTGCTGATCTTCTAAATAAAATGTGTATTAGCATCATGTTCTAAAAAAAGTTTGTTTAGGTAAACATGCACGTGTGTGTTATGTGTTTCATACATATATATCTCACTTAAAATAAAAATTATGCACAAATTTAATCAGGTATCTTGTTCAAAGCTTTGTTAATTTAATACACAGAGGAACTACCTTAAAAATAAACCACAAAATATATTTTCAGCTATTGCATGTAATAAAGAACTTTTATAAGCCTGTGCATTTCATTTTTGTACCTTAGATTTACTGTATCATCTGTAAAGGAAGTAATAAGGACACTATAAAAAGTTATGGCAGGCTTTGCAGCTGTATTTTTAAGGCACTGATTGGGAAATGGTACAGATTTCACCTTCTTGAGGAAGTTCAAAGTCTTCTTGGAAATGAGAGCACTTCTACAAGAATCGGGAAGGAGTAGTGTTAGGACTAATTGGAGGGAAATAAGTACTCTTTATGAAAGAGGATTTTATCCAAAATACCTTGTATAATACTGTCTGAAACACCTGCCCTTTTTATGGATAGAAAGAAAGTTAATGCTGGCAGATGTTGTGTTTTGTTACAGTGAGGAGAAGTAAGCTTTATGGTGATGGGAAGGCAATAGTTTCTTTGTGACAGCAATAACATGTAAGGTAGAATGATTTCTTTTGGTAAAGTAGTAAACTTTTTTCTAACTGTTTTTAAGCATGCGATTTCAGTGATGGTTGTTAAGATGGTCAAAATACATTAATGCCTTAGGGGCAAGCTCTGCAATTTTCTTAAATAGTAGTCGCAAGAATTTCCAACTAATTCACAGTAAGAAGTTGTAGTATGGCATTATTGTTTCTCTTGGAGCTTTGTCCTGGGGTAAGGATTACTGATAATGTGTGCCAAGACTTGTTAGCCAATGAAAGTCTCTGCAGCACAGTTTATAATTAAAGCTGGTGACAAATACAAAGGTAGAATGTGGAGACTGTAAGGACCTTTCATTCCCATGAAGGTTAAAGAGATTTTTTTTTTTAACCAGAGAATTTTTATAAAGTTTTTCATATTATTTGATGTCTTGTGACTGGGACATCTTTTTCAGGTTTTTGTTTTCTTCTGGGATTTGCATATTATTTTGGAAATACTCAATTTTCTGTTTACTAGTGAAAAATCTCATTCCTTCTCTAGGCGTTTAGAAACAGTACCAGCATCTGTGTATGTTCTATGGAAAGTCAACTTTATAATGTTATTGTGGACACCTGAACTTGTGTATTAGTGGAACAAAGCCAAATCCCTGCAGTTCTACATAGATTGTTTGTAATGTGTAGGAGGATTTTGGAAGGAGCGTGATACAAATAGTTGTCTTTGGCTGTTATTTAACCATTTGTTTGTGAAAATTTTAAAGAAGCTTTGGTTGAGGACACAACTGATTTATGTGCAGTCTTCTGGTGATACAGACATGCTTTTCTGTTAGAGTGGAGAGAAGGTGCTTTTGAAATCCAGTAACTCTTCAATAATTTGCTTAATTTCTGGTGGCAGGAACCAAAAATACACTGGTTTTTTTCCTCTTTAAGATTGTGAAACCTTGATGTTGAAAGATTTTCATTTATTTAAATGATGAAGAGAATATTTACTTCTTATCCCTGGAATCCTCTACCCAGCTTTTACTTCAGCCTTGGGCATTCTTCCAGTAAAAGATCTGTTAATCTCTATCTTACTGCTATTTTTAATTTGTCTTCTGAAGGCCTAGTTATCTTGAGAAACTTGTCTGTCCTTAAAGTCACTTTAATTTGATGTTTTTCTAGCTTTACAGATTTTCCTTCCTCAAACTGGGGTTTATCTCTACCTGATGTGTTCTGTATTAAATTAGTCTTCATAAATAGACCCATACAAAGGCTACGAACTAGGTCTTAGTTTGATCTGGAATATTTACAAAAGAAATAAAAATAAATGACCTAAGAACAAACATTTGTTCCTAACATCATTTGGATAACACTAATTACAGAGGTAGTATTGTAGCAGATTGGTGGCTATTTGTTGCTCTGGGTGGGCCATAACTGCCTCTGTTACGTGGCACGTTGGCAGACAGTTTCTTAAGCTGCAGATACACCTGCTGGAAGTGTCTTGCTCCATTACTTAGCTGGCTTACTTGACTTTGTCAAGTTTGGTGCAGTTTTTGATAACATCGGTCAGCATTTAGTAAGCTTAGTAATGGAGATATTTTCCATTTTAGATGTTAGCAAAAACAGCCCTGATACTTTTGATTCTGTTTTTTTTCAGGGTGGTCAGCACTGGCTTGTTCTTTAATTCATGAACCATTGGTACAAATGTGAATTCATATAAATAAATTCACACCTCCCAGTATTTACACTACCTGTCACACATCCTTAAAGTGTTGTTTTTTCCCTCTTTGAAGAATTTTATTTGTATGTACAGCCTTGATATTCAGTATAACAAACATTTGCATATATGAATATACAGTACAAGTTACACTATTTAAAACCTTAGATGTCTCCTTTTAAAGTATATCTATAAAACAAATAATGCCATAAAATAATTTCCATTTGTCCTTGTTCTCTTAAATGTCAAATTCATTAGTATTTTTAAAAAATACGGCATACACATTGTAGTGTATTATTACCTATTTAAACTTGCTTTTAGTTTGCAGGACTGTCTATCAATGAAGTCTGTATTGTTTCTTTAGGTTTTATGATAGACAGTACTACAAGGGTGGAACTGGCCTAAAAGAAAGAGGACGGGCGGGGGGGGGGTTAAAGAAAAACAACCCAAAGATGTTTTTAGAGGAGTTATGTGAGAGTGTACTGATATCAGGAAGCCACACTGTTTTCCATACTTGAATTATTACATACTTCGTGGCCCTGAACTAGTATAGCTTTTCTACCGTGGTCTCAGTAGAATATGTATCTTAAGAGTCCTATGGCCATATAAAAATATCTTTGTGTAGGAGTTGTATATAGCAAAGACAGCATTTTATTGATTATGTTGAGGAAAAAGTTCCAGCTGAGTCCTTATTGACAAGTTTTTGAGGCTAGTTGGCCATTCTGCTAGGGCAGCTTTACTCAGGTTTGCAGTTTATCATCATAAAGTTGCTTATCGTGGGATTTAAGTAAATTATTTAAGTATTTAATTAAAACTAAAATATTTCAGTAACTTTTCAGGTTTTGTTCCAAATGAAATATTTTCAAAAACTGTTAGAAATGAGAACAGAGTTTCCGAATTAAAGCATAATACGTGTTTGTGGTTCATATGTATAGTCCATTTTTAAAGAGATCTGCGAAATTTTGCACACTGGAATTGTTAACAACTGTAGAAAACAGAAAAAAATTTTAGTTTCCAGAATAAAGTAGTTCTTGTTTCAGATGAGATGTACTGAAACCCAGGTAACTGGAAGAGTTCACCAAAGGCTTTGATATTCTAGTTGTGGGTACAGTTGAGATTTGCCTTAGGAGTGGTTTTTTTTTTTCTATGTCAATTATTGTTTAATGTTCCCTGTTAGATGAAAAGCTATAGTTCTAGTAAGGATGAAGTAGCAACAGAAAAATGAGCCTGAAGTAGGAAATGGATTTGATTTGGAAATGTTTGGATGGGGAGATTGTAAAAATTAATGCAAACAATTTGTTCTTTGTCTGCAAAAACACAGCAAGTCTGGTCGATGTGCAAAACCACAGTAATTGGTTAAAAATGAAGAAATGCTTTATTTTCCTGTGGATGATACTCAAGATTTTTTGACATTTTCTTTAGAAAAGGTACTAAAATACCGCTTGGTTACATACATTCATGTATGAAAAATAAAAAAATCCCTGCATGACAATTTTATAACTGTCCTTTCCATTAAGGCCCTGCTAAACTTAGGTTGGAATTGTAGCTCAGTGTAACCCAGTGGAGTGCTGATGTAGCAGATTTATAGAAATGGTACATTTGAATAATATTTTACTTTCTTGTAATCTGGATGCTTGCAATTTGGAAGGTAAATGAAAAGGTCTCTCAGACTACAAAGATGAGCATTGTATTGTGTTGGTTGCCTTTATTTCCCTACCATGAAGACATGGAATCATATTAAAATACACATTCTTGCAAGTGCTAGGAGATGTTAGGGTCCTAAACCTTAAATTTCCAGTGGGGCTTTACATTAATTTCTTCAAGATGTTGTGATATTAGGGCTTATGATCTTGAGCAGGAATTTCAAGTTAGGAAACATGAGAAATGTTGTTGATGTTTTAAAATAGTATTATTAATTCCCTTGTTCATTTTAAGTCAAAATGAACTTTAAGAGAACAAAAAAAAACCCAGCAAGACATAACAGTGTTTTTGAGATGGGTGATGTTCTCAGGAGGAAAATACAGTCCTTGTGGAAGGTGGTCTTGCTTTATTGTACCATTTTAGACTTTTAAAGCTCAAAGATATTCCTTGAGGGCATGTGAGCTTTTGTGTACAGCCAGCAATGTGTTTGTCCCTTTTAAAACACACAGAAATTACCATAAAGGTGAAATTAATTATAAATTTTATTTAAAGAGTATTTCAGATTTGTTTGGTTTATGTTTGAAATAAGCAAATGCTCTTGCTGAGGCTTTTAGAGAGGCTGCTTTTACAACTGGCTAGAGAAGGTGATTTGTTAGTCCTGTATGAAGTGGCCTTGCATGTTTATTGCCTTTGTGAACATAGTTGAATATTCTGTTGTCTAGCATGCATGAAGGTCTTCTGCTGCAAGGTTGCTTTAATAAGAATAGTTGTTGAAGTAGTACAGTTTTAATAGAAAATTTACTTAGAAATACTCTTACTAATATGAGTATTTTAAAGATGTACATTTAGCGGAGTGTTTTTTCTAAAACAACCTCAGAATCACTGTGACTGGAACGTAGTTCTGGAGAATGCCTTGTCCAGCCCCCTCTTCCTGTCAGCTCTTAATCATCTGGAGAGAGTTCAGAATAGTGTCAATGCCAAACTATGTCTGAGTTTATAGTGGAAAGTAATAGGTTTCAGGTTGTCATAAACCTGGTGCAATAAAGCATCTCTCTTAGCTGTTGATCATAACTTATTTCACTACTCTTTTACCTGAGTGGGAAAGCAAGGGATACACTGAGGAAAGTCGGTATCGAGCCAGACTGGGTCTTTTTGGAGTTGTACGCATTCAGCTGTTTCTTAGTGGATTTTTTTTTTTTAATGCACACAGTTGTGTTGGGATAAAATAAAAATTCTGGTAAATATAATGTGAGCTTACTTTGCTTTTTCTGTTAATTAAAAGTCTTTATACTCATTTTGGGTCAAGAACCTAGAAGGAATATTTCAAAGAAATAAAACAGAGGAAGGTATAAGCTACTTAAAAATATATTTTTGTTAGATGTCATTCCAGGCAACAGACAAAGACTTAAAGGAACCTGAATGAAAATAATGCGGGTTGCTTTGTCTTAGATGTCATTACATCAAGTTACTATGAAATTTTGGAAAACAAAAAACAAACAAACAAAACCAAAACCCAAACACACAAAAACCAACCAAACAAAAAACCCCACCACAGTCTGTCCTAAATTTCTGAAAAATAGTCTATCCTTGTCTGTTATTTCTCTTCTTGTCTGTAAGGAAATTTTTTCAGTATGAAAGTATAAATCATTGTGTGGATAATGGACTTCTATATTTATTAATAACTTATATTTTATTCTAGAATAGTATTTTTTAACTTGTATTTCTGAAAAATCAAATCTCACACCCAAAAAAATCGGAATTTATAGGCGTAGACTGTGACCAAGTCAGAAGGACATTAATAAAACTGCCACAGTTTTCACCCTCTTTTTTTTTTTTTAATGCTGACCATAGAGTGAAATGCAGTGTTCACAGGATGAGCTTACAACCCAGTCCAGGAGTAGCCATGTAGGAAGAGATGAAGAAGCTGCAGCAAGCAGATATGTTGTACTTTAAAAGTGTGTTGTAGACACTTTCCCAGGCAGAGGTAGCAAGTGCCAGTAGTTGTGTCTCTTTAATAACAAGGCCCCATTAAATATCTAAAAGTTTCCCACTGCTTGGCAGTGAAAGGTTCTTGACACCCGCGCTAAATCTCAAGCGAGTCGCAGTTATGGTCCAAAGCTGTTTACTGCGTGGTTTGAGTCTTTCTTAGTCTGCATCAATTCAACTACCCTACTGTTGCAGGTCTTGTGGTGCTGTGCCACAACTCATTTTGTGCATGGTGAGATAAACAGTTCTTTGCAGAGTTTCATGGGGCAAACGGAGCCACGTAATTCCCCACTTTGCTAAGCGTATCTGGCAGACATTGTCATGATTGAGAAGATGACAACGTAGATGTTAGCTTAAATGCATTTGTCTCCATCTAAAATAAATAACCTGAACATAGATTTGAAGAGTTTGTGATCTATTAGTTTTATGTGAGATAGCTCAGCCTGAATGTCTGTTAACTGAGGGCTGCAGGGAAAAGCCACAAGGGACAGAGGATTGGTTCTAGCTTGCTGCAGCTCTGCGTTGCTACATCTCAGTCACAACACTGTAGGAACTTAGAACCTATATAATATTTGCGTAATATAAAAGGTAATTAAATACCTGAATGATTATATATGCTTAAAGAACCATAGCAGAAAAAGACTATTGCTTTTTCAGATGCTTATTCTTTCTTTGGAAGTCTTCTGAAAAACAGATTTATTTATTTATTTACATTTACAAATGCAGCTGAGCAGCAAGAAACAGCTATTTTGGATGTACGGGGAAGTGGAAATCTAGTACTGTGGAGTTTACTTCTCCAGAACCCAGCTGCTGAAGTGCTAAGACTTTATTATTGCAGGCAGATGATTGTTCTTGTTGCTTTGTCACTCAAAAAGTGGGCACTGGGAGATAACCTCATTGTTTTGCCCCATATATGTGACCCCACAGAGGTGGGGAGTTGGTTGAACATGATGCTAACTGGTTTTCTGTCATTAGGTTAGATGTGCTCTTCTGGTTACAATTAAGAGGTTTTGGTCCCAGCTGTTTGCTTCTGTCCCCCCCTCCAGTTATTACAGCCCTACTCAGATGCAGCATAACTGCACGTGTAGCCACTGTCAAGAAAATCTGTTTTGAGAAAACCTCAACTAAACTTTGCTATTTAAACTGAACAAAATTATTTTTGACAAGACTAAGTTAGGGAAAGGCTATATGCTGGCTGTTACTTAACCTATATTTAGGCTAACGTATTTATACAGGCTTTTATCAGAGAGGATAGCTTTTGTCAAAGGAGAGTGAATAAGCAGCCAGAGGTGGTAATCTCATCTCCTTGTCACAGTAGCATGCAGGGCTAAAGCATATTGCTGCCAGACTGTAGTTAGGTATTTGATAAAGGTGTGGAAAAAATCATACTCCTCCAGATTCTGTCATCTTTTTTGTGACTTCTGCCTTTCTTTACAGTATTTGTGCCTTTAATTGGTTTTTTTAATTTGAATTTAACCTAGTGATCAACTGAACTTTTAAAAAAATCCACCTATTGATGTTCCTTATTTTCACCTGATATATCAGCCTTAAGTAATAACATCTGTTAAGAACTGCTGTTTCTGACCTGGATTACTCAACTGTGTTCAGTTACTTGAAACAAAGGTCTAATCAGACTTAAGCAATAAAATTCTGACTGCATGGAAGATTTATTCTGAGTGCCTAAGCTAAAGATAACTTGTTTATTTACAAGGCTGTGTTCCAGAAGGAGAGCTTGTTTGAACTGACTGTTAAGAAAACTAACACATTTAATGGTGTAGCTAGCCTAATAAATTTGTGTTTACACTATTTAACATTTAATATTGTTCTGGTTTTGGCTGGAGTAGTGGTAATTTTCTTCATAGTAGCTAGTATAGGGCTATGATTTGGACTTGTGCTGGAAATGGTGTTGATAATAAAGATGTTTTTGTTACTGCTGAGCAGGGCTTACAGGGTCAAGGCCTTTTCTGCTCCTCACACCACCCCAACAGTGAGTAGGCTGGAAGTGGACAAGGAGCTGGGAGGGGGCACAGCCAGGACAGCTGACTCCAGCTGACCAAAGGGATATTCCATACCATATGATGTCATGCTCAGCATATCAAGCTGAGCGAAGGAGGAGGAAGTGTGGATGTTCCAAGTGATGGTGTTTTGTCTTCCCAAGTCACTGTTACGTGTTATGGAACCCTCCTGTCCCAGAGATGGCTGAACACCTGCCTGCTGATGGGAAGAGGTGAATGAATTCCTTGTTTTGCTTTGTTTGTGTGCCCAGCTTTTGCTTTACCTATTAAGCTGCCTTTATGCCAACCCATGGGTTTTCTCACTTTCATTCTTCTGATTCTGTCCTCCATCCACCATGGTGGGAGTGAGTGAGTGGCAGGGTGGTTCTTTGTTGCCAGCTGGGGTTAAACCTCAACAAGTATAATAGTCACATCCCGATGCAGGGTTTTTGGTAAAATATTAGCCTGTTCTATAGGGAATGAACTCATATGTATGAAACCTGTGAAATAACATAAAAACTTTAATGGTCAACTAATTTTTTTTGCTCCTGAAAGAAGTTCCTATGTGTAAAGAAGCTTAAGTAATTTCTTAATTTCAGTCAAAATTACTGTAGAAGGTCCTGTTTATTTTTCATTTCTATGGGGTTTTTTGGTGGACTGATGATAATCCAAGACTGATTGCTGAGTGCAGTTCAGTGTTACCACCATTGCTTAACAGGCTGTTGTGGTTGGACATAAAGTTGCAAAAGCTGTCATTTTGAAGTTGAAGCCGAGCTGTATCTCTGACACCCAAGTATTAACGCTGGCCCAGGTGGTGGGGGCACAGACAGGGTGACACTCTACAAGGGCTTACCAGTTGGCCAGACTTGGAGTAGTGATAGCTGCATAATTAACTTGGTGCAGCTTAAGGTGCTCAGAGGAAACATACGGTAATTAAGTTGCATAATTCTGCATATACCTGGAAATAGAATATGAGTGAATAATGTATCTGAAATTCAGCTATAAACCAAGTTTAATTTTAATGTCTAATTTATGGAATGTATATTAGAGGGAGATTTTGATGGGGCCTGTAGCAGTAGGGCAGAGGGTAATGGTTTTCAACTAGAAGAGGGTAGAATAGACTAGAGTTAAGGAAGAAATTTTTTTACCATGAGGGTGGTGAAACATTGAAACAGGTTTCCCACAGAGTTGGTGGATGCCCCATCACTGGAAAGGTCAGGCTGGACTGGGCTCTGAGCAGCCTGATACAGTGGAAGGTGTCCCTGCTCATGGCAGAGGGGTTGGACTAGATGATCTTTAAGGTCCCTTCTGACCCAAACCATTCTGTTTCTATGATGCTTCCTTACAAAATAGGGAAACAGTTTTAAGATGGAGTTCATTTATATTTAGAGAAACATGCCTTCAGAGCATTTGAATCTTTATTGACAGCAATGTGTGAATCTCAGTTGCAGTGTAGATCAACACAAGAAAACCCTCAACTTCATTCAGCTGAGAATACAAAAAACCAAATTGTCAGCTTCAATGAAGTGGAAGCTAATTGAAGGACTAAATATTTTAATGCAATTTGTAAATGAATTGTGCATCTCTTCGCATGTTATCATAGAATCATAGAATC
>NW_010233156.1:9631-9872 GCF_000690775.1 Eurypyga helias | reverse complement strand
GGTTGGGAGGATGAGAGGGTTCTGTTGTCACGCTCGGGTTTTGCAGGATGTTTTGGGAAGGTTTTTTCCCACGACTGCCAGCCCCTCGCAGCCCTGGCGTTGCTGTCACCCCTGGGGCGGGTGGCGTTTGGGTGCCCCGCACGCTGACCCTCTGAGCTGGCGTCCCCTCGTCCCGTCTCTCCTACGAACTTTGCGGACCCGTGCAAGGATGTGCGAGGTGCAGGGCTATTTTTGCCACCCT
>NW_010233156.1:9272-9587 GCF_000690775.1 Eurypyga helias | reverse complement strand
GCAGTGACGTTCGGCTGAGGAGCGTGAAGTGGGAGGCAGGTGTCCCTGTGGGTGACAGATGGGGAGTAGTGGGAGCTGGGTGTCACCAGCCCTGCACAGGCAGCTGATGCCAGCTCTCTGCCTGAGGCCACGGGTGGGCGGAGGAGGAGCAAAGCATGGAGCCAGGATGGGTGCCTGTGGGGCAGCTGGCACTGGAGACAAAGGCAGCAGGGCTGGGGAGGCCACCGAGCATAATGGACAAGGGGACAGCGGCAGCTTTGTCCCACCCTGCGCGGGGACCCCGAGGAGCAAGTGGCACGTGGCAGCCACGTCCAG
>NW_010233156.1:8638-9191 GCF_000690775.1 Eurypyga helias | reverse complement strand
AGTGTCCAGGAGTGGCAGCAGGTGTATGGAGAAGGATTTGGAGGTGTGGGGCTGCATAAACAGTAGGCTGGGGAGGGGGAGCTGATGGTCCCCTCGCAGCGGGATGCTGGAGGCTGTGGGGCCACGGGCGTGGGAACAGGAAGCGCGGGCTTTGCCGCAGCTGGTAGTGGGAGCCCGGAGCCAGCAGGGTTGGGGGCACAGGGCTGGGCAGGGAGGGCAGCGCTGTTGGTGGCATCTAGTGAGAGGGAAAAGTGCCGGAGGCAGGCTGGCCGTATGGTGCTTGGGGGGCCTGTCCCGGGCACCCGCGCCCACCTTTAGCCAAAGGCAGTTCTTCCCTGTCCATGGGTGGTGCCTGGAGGAGAGGACAGGTTGCAAGGTGTCCCTTGGAGATCATCCTGGGAGATCCACCTCCACCCCACCCCTGCGGCCTGCCCAAGGAACCGTGGCCATGCGTCCTTTCTTGGATGCCCAGGCTGGCTCATGTGCTGGCACTGAGGCACTTTGCACGCAGAGGCCGTTGCTGCGGCAGGCCGCCCTGCCCCCGGCCCCCGCC
>NW_010233156.1:2804-8069 GCF_000690775.1 Eurypyga helias | reverse complement strand
TGGCTGAGCAAGATTGACATCTGCTAGTTGACTATACAGATATGTGTGTGCATGTTTAGACATGTCTCCATACACATATGTGCATGTGCATATGGATACCCCTATATACATCCAATACGGGTGACCCCAGTTGCAGGCAGCAGTCTACCCAGGAGCTGGCTCCCAGCTGGGCAGCAGCATAGCCCCTGGCTCATGGGATTGGCCCCATTTAATAACTTTGGGTGCTTTAAAGGTAGTCAGGGCTCAAAGGATGGGAGCAAAGCATGCCTGCCCAGCCAGGCAGGCTCCAAGCAGGCTCAGGTCTTGAATTTGTGGCTTGGAGGCCACGGAGGAGCTGTAGGCTCCTGCAGCCCAGTCTCCCCGGAGTGGCCAAGCACATCCATCCAGGCCAGGCAGTCTGCCTCCCAGCTGGCTCCTTGCTCACCCTGCTTTGGCCACCACACCAGCTCTCATAGCAGCAGCAGCAGCGTGGCGAGAGGTGGGTGGGGCTGGTGCGGGGGTCCCCCCCAGTACTGTGCCCAGGCGAGAGGGGAGCCGAGCGGAGTGCTGTGGACCTGGGGAGGGATGGGTGCCGCCGCTGCGCCATGTGCTGTTTACTGGTTGGGCTACAAGGCGGCTTTGTCTTCTCCTCAGGACACTCTGAATAACAACTCTCTGGGGAAAAAGCACAGTTGGCAGGAGCGGGTGTCCCAGTCGTCGTCCCCTCTGAAAACGGGTGAGTCCTTGGGCTGCTGGCCAGGGGCAGCTCCTTGCACCCTTTCATGGCTCTTGTGAGCCTGAGGCAAGTGGTGCCAGAGCAGGAGGCTGGGGAAAACATCCTGCGTGGATGCAGGGTACATGTCCATCTTGAGTCTGGGGGGCATCTCTGGCCACCTCCCTGGCAGGGAGCATCACTGTCTGCAGGGCTGTCAATGCTGCTCTCCCCCGCCCCCCTCCAGGTGAGCAGACCCCTCCCCATGACCACGTTTGCCTGAGTGATGAGGTCAATCACCAAAACAGCACAACCTCCACCAAAGACCGGGGCACATCCACGGAAAGCCCGTGCCGGCGCACAGCAGCCACCCAGATGGCACCTGCCTGCGTCACCTCGTCCCGGCCACCCGAGAAGCACCAAGCCACCAGCCGGCCCCCACCACACGGTGCCAGCGTGGTGGTGGTGACAACGAGAGGCCCCGAGGCCCACCGGGACCGCATCCGCTACCAGACGGATGTGAGGCTGGAGGCCACGGAGGAGATCTACCTGACGCCTGTGCAGAAGAACTCGGACCCCCTGGAGACCGACAAGCCGTTCCTCTCCCAGTCCAGTGAGAACCGCATGTCCATCAGCTCTGACATCGACACCTCTGGCTATTCGGCCCTGGCAGGGAAAACCAACCCCTCCATCAGCGAGGAGGATGAGGTGCTGGACTACATGTCCTCCCCCGACAAGAGGAACCTGCCCAGGGCCTCCTGTGGTGGTGGGACCGGTGTCTCCCGACCAGTGCACAACCTCCAGAGAGCCTCGGTGAGCTCGGACACCAGCGCCCTCTCCTACGACTCGGTCAAGTACACGCTGGTGGTGGACGAGAACGTGCAGCTGGAGCTGGTCAGCCTCAAGCAGTGCTACTCGGGCTACAGCGACGAGAGCGACTCGGCCACCGTCTACGACAACTGCGTCTCCTCACCCTACGAGTCGGCCATCGGCGAGGAGTACGAGGAGGACGCGCTGAAGCGCGACTCGGTCTGCCTCTCCGAGGATTCCACCCCTGAGGCGGACATCCACTTTTCCAAGAAGTTCCTCAACGTCTTCATGAGTGGCCGGGCACGCTCCTCCAGTGAGTGCTGGGCGCCGGGATGTGGGTGGGCTGGTGCGTACGAGGCTCTGGGTCCCGCAGTGAGGTGGAGAGTCTCCATCAGGCATCAGCCCCAGCTCTGCTTGCTGCAGCCCGTAGCTTTATCTCTGATGGCCAGGGAGGTGGAGGGAGGAACTTGGAAAAGCCTTGCAACCTGCCGGGGGAGGGTAACCAGAAGTGTTTTACGCTGCTTTTTTGGCTAGCCTGAGGTATGGCCGGGCTGACAATGGTCTCAGAGGGGGACAGCATCCCTCCTGGAGTGTCTCCTCCTCCCCAATCCCGGAGGAGTACCATGGCTGGTGGTGTGCTGCGGCAGGCAGGGCTTCCTGCAGCGTGGCCAGTCCCACAGTGCTGGTGACGCTGGCTGTCACAGCTGTGGTGCCGGGAGGTTGTGGTCCCCGTGGGGCACTGGTGCGGTGGCTCGAGCCGTGCCTTCCTCTCTGTGGCACCGCGCAGTTTTGTCTCGGCTGAGCCGTCCCCCAGGGGCATCAGCAGCCTGGCTCGATGTCCATCCCTGGGTTGTGGTGCTGACCCCTCAACGCTGAGTTGTCCCCTTCTGCCTTCGTCCCCAGGTGCCGAGTCCTTCGGGTTGTTCTCCTGCATGATCAACGGGGAGGAGCAGGAGCAGACCCACCGTGCTGTCTTTAGGTGAGCTTGCAGGCGTGAGCTGTGTCCCCAGCCTCCCATGGAGCAATGCTGGTGATGCCCTCCCACCAGAGTGGGTTTCCAGCTTTTGGGAAGCCCTGGGGACCAAACCACTGCCCGTAGGTCATGTCCTGCCCAGGAGCAACATCTGCCCAGGCTGCTGCAGGGGCAAGGCAGCTGGGACCTGTGTGGAGCAGCATGGGTGGTGCTGTAGGGATACCCTTGCCTTAGGTACCAGGGTGCTGCTGCCTTTTGAGCCTAAACCTGCTCAGGTGCTTCATGCAGCATCTCAGGTCCCCATGGCTAATTACACCGGCCAGGGCTCTGCCCACCTGGGCCGGCGGCAGGGGTTGCATCGCCCCCAGGCCCAGCAGCGTGCCAGCGAGGTGGCCACCAGCGCCGCTGGCCAGCCAGGTGCTAGCGCCTCCCTGTCCAGGTTTGTGCCTCGCCATGCGGACGAGCTGGAGCTGGAGGTGGATGACCCTTTGCTGGTGGAGGTGCAGGCAGAAGATTATTGGTACGAGGCCTACAACATGCGGACGGGAGACCGGGGCATTTTTCCTGCCTATTATGCCATCGAAGTCACCAAGGACCCAGACCACGTAACAGGTACCAAGCCTCTGCGCAGCCTGCTGATGTCCCATCTTGTGTCTGCCCCCATATCCCTGCTGAGCAGAGCTGAGTCCGGGGCAAGGGGGTGGAGGGAGGACCAAGCCAGGCACCTGGCAGGGAGCGATGGACGGCGTGATGCCGGGAGCCGGTACCTAGTCCTCTGGGAAGCCTTCCCTGGGCAGGGAAGTGTGCAGGGGTGGGAATCTGGAGAGGGGAGGTGGATTTCATTCCCGGTCATTGGAGATGATCCCTGCCGCGTGCTGTTTCTTCCAGCTCTGGCCAAGAGCAGCGACTGGGTGGACCAGTTTCGGGTGAAGTTCCTTGGCTCGGTGCAGGTTCCCTATCACAAAGGCAACGACGTGCTGTGCGCAGCCATGCAGAAGGTAGCGTCCCACCCCATCCCTAGGAGCAGGAGCACCTGCTTCTCCTGGCAGCAGGGCAGAGCGTCACCTGGGAAGGGAAGGGCCGTGGCGAGCCACCATCACCGGGTCTGTCTGTCTCCCCCCCGGCTGCAGATTGCCACCACGCGCCGCCTCACTGTGCACTTTAACCCACCCTCCAGCTGCGTCCTGGAGATCAGCGTGCGTGGGGTCAAGATTGCCGTGAAAGCTGATGACTCCAAGGAGCATAGCAAGGTAGTGCCCCGCTCCCCTCTCGTTTCGTCCCTCCTCCAGTTGCTGGCTCGTGTCCCCTCTTCTACATATGTTGGCATATGAAAATGGGGGATCTCCACCCATCTAAGGGCTGTGAGAAACAACGTCCGTGGGGTTGTAGGCCTGCTTTTGGGGTTCCCCACACCTCACAGGACCCCGGCTTGGGGCCATACCGCCCACTGATGCCCTCACTGCTGCCAAACTCGTCGCTGTGCTGGGCTGCTGCGAGCTGAGCCGTACCGGTAATCTGTCAGCTTCTCCTAAACCTTCCTGCTGCTATTTTGAGTGGTGTCCTCCAGATCTGCCCGGTAATCTCTTTAGCTGGCTGTGGCAGGCCGCTGATTAGCGTTCTGCCTAAGTAGGCTAGCAAAGCGCGGCGAGCAGCTGAGCGGGGGCCAGCGAGGGCTGTGCCGCAAGACTTTGGGAAACCTCCCCTGCAGCTGGCGGGTAGGAGCAGCCCATGGCCACGGGGGCGGAGGCAGGGAGCTGGGCTGGGGTTGCTGCAAGCCTTGTCTGTAGGATGCCATCAGCTTAGTTGCTCTTTAAACTGAAGTTCGTGTTTCTGGCTGGGACCTTTTCGAAGCCCAGGCTCGAATGATTTATTAATTTGTCGGTTACCCGTTCGCCTTCTCTCTGCTGGTGTTTCTGAGAGCCTTTTGAGCGAGGGAGAAGGGCTGTGCGTGCCAGGCAGACAGCAGCGCTGACCCTAGCCTGAGTACAGCCTCACGCAGGGCTCCAGGGAAACCCCGGAGGAGCAGCTGGAGGTAGAGGCAGCCGGGCTGGGAGCCAGCAGAGCTGCCTGGAAGATGGCCCTGCGTGCAGGTGCTTGGGGCTGCCCTGACACTGCTCCTGGGAGCAGCCCAGGATCAGGCTCCAGTTTACTGCTGAGCCCACGCACGTATTTCCAGGGGTCAGAGACCTGCTGCCCCACGGGAGCGTTGGGGAGGAAAGCTTTGACAGTTCCTCTCTCTCTCTCTCCCCCAGGTAAACAAGTGTAGCCATTTTTTCCAGCTGAAGAACATTTCCTTTTGTGGGTACCATCCAAAGAACAACAAGTGAGTAGTAAGGGGGTGTGGAGCAGCGCTCAGCACTTGGTATAGAGCTTCGCTGCCTTCCTGCTCCCTGGGGGTAGCAGGGCTAGGACTGGGAAGGGCTCCTCTTCCCCTGCAAGCCCTGCGCTGTGGCCTTTGGGTGGGAGTTACATCCCAGCTCCGTGCATGGGCTGTGGGAGCTGGTGGCCACTGGCTTTTGGGATCAGGAGGGATGTGCAGGTCCTAAACTCCTGTGCCCGAGGGGATGCTGGGGTACCTGTGCCTGCCCGTCCGCCTGCCTGGTCTCACCCATCCTCTCCACCCTCAGATATTTTGGATTCATCACCAAGCATCCTGCTGACCACAGGTTTGCCTGTCACGTCTTCGTCTCGGAGGAGTCCACGAAGCCGCTGGCAGAGTCAGTGGGGTGAGTCCTGGCTGGGCGGGGAGGGAGGTGCGTGCTCCCGAAGGGCAGGAGGAACCTGGGGCTCG
>NW_010233156.1:1213-2747 GCF_000690775.1 Eurypyga helias | reverse complement strand
CAGGCAGCCTATTCCCGACAGCGCTGGCACAAGTCCCAGAGCAAAGGCTTTGCAAGCAGATGGCTGAAAGTCATGCGCAGAGCAGGGGATCGGAGCAACGATGGAGACCCTGTGGCTCTGAGTGGGGCTGGGCAGGGGGCAGGAGGGTCACACTGGCTGCAAGGCAGGGAGCGAGGGCGAGTAGGGAGCAGGAAGGACGCTGCTCAGCTTTACCCGGTGCTGTGTTGCAGGAGGGCTTTTCAGCAGTTCTACAAGGAGTATGTGGAATACACGTGCCCCACGGAGGACATCTACCTGGAGTAGGGGCTGGCACAGGCACCTCCTGCACAGCCAGGGCTGCAGTCTCGCCCCTTCCCCGGGTTGTGCATGGACAAGAGCTGCTTTGGGCCTGGAGGAGGAGCGGGCCTGGGGCAGGGCTCCCCGGGACATGGAGTGCCACCTCTTTTCATGACTCCCCTTCCTCGGGCTGGGGCTGGGGGGGACAGGAGGGGGGAGGGCTGGACAAATTTTGTTTATTGTACAAAATACTCTTAGTTTATTCTACTGGAGAAGCGCCCGCTGGGTGCCCTGCCTGTGAGCAGTGGAGGGGTGGCAGCAGCACGCTCGGGCCCTTTCCTGCTGCAGGCTGGGGTGACAGCATCTCCTCCTTGTGACCATGGCCCAGCTTCCCGTCACATCCCTCTGGGGTGATTTTTAATGCAGTGGCAGAGTCGGACTCTCGCAGTATGAAGACACAGCAGCTACAGCAAACAAGACCCAGGTGCTGGCTCCTGCCTAGGAGGTGGGCTTGTCCTGGGTGGGCATCGCCTCCCTGCCAGGTCCTGGGGACAAGGCTGCTGGGCAGGGATGACAGAGGGACCCCCAGCATCTTCTCTGCCAGTGCCAGGTTGAGCTGAGACAGTTCACCCCTGCCTCTGCCCCCCTCCCTGTCCTTCTCCACCTTGTATCTGTGCCCTGGGGAGAGAGAGAAATCCCCCCCCTCCCTGCAGTAACTACACCCTCGGGAGGGGAGCCTTTCTCTGTCCCTTCCCTCTCTGCAGGTGGCAGGGGTGGGCCACCCCAGGGCAGTGGGGCTTACCCCCCGCGCAGAGCCAGCTGCCTGCCGGGAGCGGGGCAGGGAAGGGCTCAAGCCAGCAAGGAGCTGTGCAAAGCAGCAGGGAGGTAGAAGAGCTGTCCTGGTCCCTGCAGCCAGCGGTCTCTGTGCTTCAGCTGGGTCTGCTGTGATGGCAACAACTATTAAATACGATGGTTCATGGAGCAGGGCTGCTGTGCTGTTTGTATCCCACTGCAGCAGGTTTGGGGCCTTGGCTCCTTCTCTTGGGAGCCCAATAGGAGCTGGAGCTTTGCAGGTTCGGTCCAAGAGCCAGGGTTGCAGTGGGGGCTCTTGCGATGATCGTGAATTATCAGGAGGAGGTCTGTGCCACAGCCCCGTGCCCCGTCATGCAGCAGCGAAGGGCAGGTAACGGGGGTCCCCAGGGCCGGGCTGCGGTGGGCGTGGGGCCGGGCTGACTCACAGGCGGGCATCGTAGTAGTC
>NW_010233156.1:0-1203 GCF_000690775.1 Eurypyga helias | reverse complement strand
GTGACGGTCTCCGCGGGCGCTTTTCCCGGCTCTGTGCAGCCCCGCCGGTCGCTCCTGGGCCGGCTTGGTCCTCAAGTGAGGCTGCTTGGGCTTGATGCCGTAGTCTGCAGGTAGAGCAGAGAGACTGGGCTCAGCCTTGCGCTGCTCAGGGGGCTGGGGATAACCGCCCACCTGGAGGGGTGCATGGGAAGGGGGGAGGGTTGGAGGGGTGAGGAAGAGTGCTGTACCATCCACCAGGCCAAAGTGCTTCTCTGGAAGCTCCAGGGTAGCGGAGAAGTCTTCAGGGACTGAGTAGCTGACCCTGCGGAAGAAAATCAGGGGCGGGAATGAGCCAAGACCCTCACCCATGCTGGCACAAGTGCTACCATGGTCTGCTCGTCTTCGCCCAGCCCCGCTGGCTCCCAGGGGCTTGGTGCCACAAGGGCCAGCCCACGAGCCCCTGGGCTACTTTTTTTGTAAGGGAGGAGGAAGAGGAGGAGGGGGGAAAAGCACCATCACCTCTGGGGCAGGGGCCGCGAGAAGGCAGCCCCCAGCAGCAGGGCAAGCAGCAGGAGCGAGCACCGCATGGTGCGACCTGAAGGCAGCTCCACGGCGAAGTCACAGAGGAGCCACGCCCGTGTCCATGGGATACCATGGGCCCAGACGCTGTTCCCTGCCCCTCCCACTACGGAAGCTTCTGGCCCCAGCCCCCTGGCCCACGACAGGGGTGCATGTGCAGGGTACAGCCCCTATTTCGGGTGCTGAGGCAAGCAGCCCTAGCATCCCTCAAGAGCGGGTCAGGTGGGAGTGCTCCAATCACCTGCTTGAGGCCAACGCACATGGCACTTCCCAGCTCCCAGGCTCTGCACAGGGCTGGCAGCTGCCTGTGGGGCTACCCAGTGCCACCAGCTGGCTACCCCTTTGTCCTGGCCCAGGGAGCCTGCACAGCTGCTCTCTGAGAGAACCAATGCCTCGTCACCCAGTTAGCAAAGCTACCAGAAAGGGGGCCACGGCTGCCCAGGCCTCTCCCAGGCCCTTTATTGTGTGGTATAGGCAGCATTTGCTGAATTTATCTCGTGTCTCCTCTGCCCTTGGCCAACCCGACGAGCTGGCAGCCCTTCTGCAAACCCTTTTAGCCCACAGTAGGTGCTAGGAAAGCAGCCTGCACACCGTGGCTCTCCGTGGCCCCAGGAGAACCCCAGGAAATCACAGAATGGTTTGGGT
>NW_010233155.1:0-540 GCF_000690775.1 Eurypyga helias | reverse complement strand
ACCGGCCTCTTCGCTTTGGCCTCTCAGTAGGATCTTGGGCTGCGAGGAAGATGTTGAACTCCGGGTTGTCATTGGCTTTTTGTTGTTGTTTTCCCTTTCTCCCGCTTTTCCTTTTTTTCCCTCTTTATTCTTGATGGGTT
This sequence comes from Eurypyga helias, assembly GCF_000690775.1. Classification (NCBI taxonomy): domain Eukaryota; kingdom Metazoa; phylum Chordata; class Aves; order Eurypygiformes; family Eurypygidae; genus Eurypyga; species Eurypyga helias. Next base: position 400 of record NW_010233155.1, on the reverse strand, counting down.
TTTTTTTCCTTCTTTTATCGTTATTCAGGCGGCAAAGTCAAGCCCACGCCGAGCAGAGCCGACCCTTCGCCGCACGCTCTCCTTTCCCGGACGGCTACCTCACCGCGGCGCTTTGGGTTCTGCCGGTTGCTTTTCGGTTTATCATTTTCAGCTTCATTTTTATCATTTTCAGCTTCATTTTTATCATTTTCAGCTTCATTTTTATCATTTTTCCAGTAGTTTTAGGTTCGTTTCAGGTTGTTTTTTTTTTTTATTCCAGCCGTGCCGGGACTTTCCTGCCAGGTTCAGAGCAAAGGTGCTCATTTTCCCTCCGTACCCCTTCCCGTCTCCGTTTTGGTGCTCTGTTGATTTTTTTAATGATTTTCCTCCTTCCAAGGTCTCTCCGGAGTCGCTGAGGTTC
>NW_010233154.1:14541-17148 GCF_000690775.1 Eurypyga helias | reverse complement strand
ATTCTATGATTTATAGTACTATCTTGTACTCACTTTTGGGAGACTTTTTTCTACAAAAAAGATGGCCAAGAAAAACCAAGAGAACATCACAAAGATTTTAAAAGTCAGCATGTTTGGCAGACAGTAAGAGACACGTGAACTCTGGCTGAAAGTTCCCCACCAGTCTGCCATCACTTACAATTCTCTTCGGATAACACACCCATGGCAGAATCTGTGTCCAATGTTTTCAACGAGAGCCACAGGGAAACACCCAGGTAAATTGCTTGTGCTGACTCCAGAAAGCTAACAACACAGTAACTTTGTCTAGCAATTGCGTATCTACAACAATGTATGTTTTAAGTTGGGCTATCTTATCCAGTAAGAAAACTGTAAAATAGTTTTGGCATCAATATCAGGTTAAAATAATTTTATAGAGTATTATATAGCAAAAGTGAAATTGCTTAGATACTGCAGATGCCATTGTTTTAATCAGAACAACAGAACTGTTTCCTACAGGGCAGGTTAAACCATCAAACTGAAGATGCAGTTTCAGGGTTGGCTTAAGCTAACGGCTTAAGGCCCCGGCCCCAGCAGCACATTCTTGCTCCTTCCCTGAAGTGCCTGCTGGAGATCCCACAGCTACCAGGATCAGCTGCTGGCTACGCTGACCAGCATGGCTGATGCGGATGTGAAGAAAGTGAGATGAGGCTGAGAGGTCGAGAGGAGGGATATGAAGGTGAACTCGTAATTATGTTTTCCTCCAAATAATAATCTTGGCTGGACAGATTTCTCCTTTAAAACAATGGCAGTAGGTAAAAATAACACTGATGTGAACTGAACTACATGTGTTTTCAAATTAAGAAAAGCTTTTTAAGTAAGGAAAGTAAGCTGCTTTTACCATTTGTTCATCCAGTGCTTCTGTGTTTTTGCTTATTGCCTGCCTTAAATTTCATCCTGAACAATGAGGCACAAGGGGATCCAGACAAACACTGCTGCTTGCCCCTTGTTGTGGACCAGTGCCCTTGAAGTACACACCTCCCAGAGCTCCTTCCCTTTATCTGCAAGTGCCTCACAGCAAGAACAACACTGCCGAGGAAAAAAGTGAAATAGCCTGCCTCATCCAACATTGACTTACCAATTCAGCTGGTACAACACTGCCACGTTAAGTGCTCTGCTGTCTGGGGAACACACCAGAAATCAAAGAACTCAGACTGCTACAGCGAGTGGCATAATTAAAATGTTTTTTCTGCTCTCTGCTTCCTCACAGTCTGCTTTCAGTGTAAGTAGTACACATTTTTATATGGACTCTTCCCCTCTGCCACCTATCTATTGTTACTTTTGCTTTTCCAATTCCTTCTGCATAGTAAATTACATCTTAAACTGTAGGATGATTCAAACCCAACATAGCAATTAAAATCAGTTGACGTCTGAATTTCATATTTTATAAAAAGGTCTTGGCATATTTCTTGTAAATTGACAGGTAGAAACAAGCCCAAATATGCAGAAAAAGACATTCATATGTTTTCATTCTTTAAGAGGAGCACCCTCCTATCATTTTGCATAGTAAGAGGCCCCAGTTTTCTCCTTAGTTATGAAATAACTTGTATTTACGTGGTAGGTACAGCTCCAATCTGTTCTTTCAACAGTAATCCTTGTATTATCCTTATTTTAATTTATAAAATGCAGAAAGTTTTCAGGTTTCTGGAAAGAGACACAAAGTACGCTATTTCAGTACCTTTCAAGCAGAATCAGCAGAAGAAAGATTATGTCACTGCAGCTTCTGACCCACTACTTTGAAAAACCTGAAGAAAAAGCATCAGGATTTGTACTAAATTCAGGCTCCCACACTCAGGAGGCAAATTCCAGAGACAAGGCCCTTTTCTTGAAAATACCCTGCAACCAAAATACCAGACATTGCAGTCTTAGCATTGTTGGCTCCAACAGCTCAAATGACCTCAAGTAAATACACGATATAGGGAGGAAGAGGTGGTTTCTTATGTAACTAACTAGTATTTTAATAGACCAATGGCTAGCAGAACTTTGTGTAAGCACAGATAAAAGCTGGTTAGCATAACTGTAACTACTGCCACCTCATTGCCATTTTCAGTAGGTGTTTTAAAAGTTTTCAATGAAATCTTTTGGAAACCAGTGAAGTTCACATCTATCCATTCTAGACTGCATTTAAGAAAAAGGTATGTGACTTCTTAATATATATCTTAATAATATTTTTTTCAGAAAACTGCTGAATCTGTCTCTGCTGCCCAAAACACATTATGTGCAAAATGGGTCAGAAGTCATGCCCATGTTGATATTCACTGATTAAGAACAGCATGGCCAGCAGGTAGGGGGATGTTAACCTCCCCCATCTGTGCTGGTGAGGTCTCACCTGTAGTACTGTGTCCAGTTCTGGGCTCCTTAGCTCAAGAAGGACAAGGAACTACTGGAGAGGGTCCAACACAGGGCCACTGAGATGATGAAGGGCCTGGAGCACCTTCCGTATGAGGAAAGGCTGAGAGAGCTGGGTCTGTTTAGCTTAGAGAATCATAGAATGGTTTGGGTTGGAAGGGACCTTAAAGATCATCTAGTTCCAACCCCCCTGTCATGGGCAGGGACACCTTCCACTAGACC
>NW_010233154.1:0-14217 GCF_000690775.1 Eurypyga helias | reverse complement strand
GTGGCCTCCTCTGGACTCGCTCCAACAGGTCTATATCCTTCTGATGTTGAGGGCTCCATAGCTGGACGCAGCACTCCAGGTGGAGAAGAGGACGATGAGGGGGGATCTTATCAATGCTTATCAATATCTAAAGGGTGGGTGTCAGGAAGATGGGGCTAGGCTCTTCTCAGTGGTGTCCAGTGACAGGACTAGGGGCAATGGTCATAAACTGGAAACAGAAGGTTCAGCCTGAACATGAGGAAATACTTCTTTGAGGGTGACAGAGCATGGGAACAGGCTGCCCAGAGAGGTGGGGGAATCTCCTTCCCTGAGACTTTCCAGAGTCGCCTGGACTTGTTCCTGTGTGATCTACTCTAGGGGATCCTGCTCTGGCAGCGGGGTTGGACTAGATGATCTCTAGAGGTCCCTCCAACCCCTTCCACTCTGTGAATCTGTGACAGCTGAAGTCATATGCAATGATCTCGGTATTTATTATTTTGGTGAAAAAAGAAGTTTCAGCAGATACAAGGAGAGAACAATAGGTGAAGCAAATGGTTGCAAAGCCACCCAGAGTTAGGCACCTTTGGGAAGCAAAGTGGCAGCTAAAAAAGGCTGGGCACAGAAACTGCCTCACTTGATGCCAGCTGCCTGCTAGGAAATGCAATTCCTGATGCATTTTTTTGTGGTTAAGGTTAGCATTAAAAAATAAAAAAACCCTCACATAAATATTATTTCATCATCAATTTCTGTTCTTAGCAGAAAAAAATCCTCAAGCCTGGCATACACCAACTGAAGTGGAACAGTATTTCTGCATCCAGTAACTAGACATCACAAGGAGGTGGAACACTTTGAAATATAGCCCAAGCCTCAGCCACAGCCCTTCTGGCAGCAGCGGGTGACAACATTGCTGATGGAGCTCAGTAGTCCAAATACAGTCAAAATCCATGCTCTTGTACAGCATCTTACACCGAAAGGGGAAGAATTCCTAAAAAAGTCGTGAGAGTAACCCCAACTGCTGAAACTCTTGAGATCATTTAACATCCAGCTACGATGATCTCTTCAGTAAATTAATAGGCTTTGTCAAGGCAAACACACTACAAAATGAGAAAGCCATGACTGTGCCATTAAGATCTGCTAATCATAAACATCCATTTCAAAAACATTCTGAAACTCAGCCGAAATCAACTTACTATTTCCTTTATTGGTGCATTCAGAGAAGAAAAATGGCCCACCAGCAACCCAGAAAAGTGGGAATGACGAACAACTGACATCTGATGCATCTTTAGAGAAAGGCAGTGAAATTATTTCAGCACACTGGTGTTTACTCTGAGGGAACTAAAGAACAAAGATTAACCTCAAAGGCCTCATGTCCAAAAGTACTGAACTCTGCTGGCAGACCTAAAGAGTTGCTATCAGCACAGAGCCCTGTGCTGCTTTTGCCAGCAAGCTCTAGGCCAAACTGGAATACATTGCATAGGCTGTACGAGTTAAACTAGGTGACTCCATAATGTATTTATTGAAATAAAATTAAAACATTATAAAACTACTATTATTATGACTATAACATGAGATTGTCTGCAGAACTGTATTTTGCTGTGATTTCTTTAGGATTCAAAAGCACAATTATGCTACTTTGCTCAGGAATAACTTCTATTAAAGTCCACGTAAGAATTGTAATATGTAACTCACAGTATTTTATTTTTAAAATCCCTCTTTAACCCTGAAAATATTAATAGATTAGAATTACATTAATATTGAATTGCCATTTATTTGGAGCATAAAAAAAAAATCTAAGCACCTCCTATCACATGAGAAAATATGTACAGACTGCCTCACAAAAAAGAGGCATAACTGAAATCCAACATAAATAGACATAATCAATTTCCCAGGCTGACACTGCATTGTAAATTATTTACAACACATAAATAGCTGCAACACTACTCCAGGTCCATTGAAAAAAACCAAAATGGCATCACACAAGAAAAATGGCACAGCATAGCTTTCTATTACCCATGCTACAACTGAATGAATGAAATGCAAGAGGAGATGTGCCAAGTTACTTGATACTTGCTGGTCAGCTTAATCAGATACTCTCAGTTTCCTGCAGGATGGATAACAAACACTGTCCTGCTGCTTACTGCACACCACGTCTACTAACATATTTTCTGAGGCAGAATGATCTGAAAAACCTCTGTGCATCTAATAACACAAGGGGTCTGGAACCACACAATCTGACATAATGTAAGAGAAGGAGATTGAAATAAAAATAATGTATTAAGATATCATCCATGGATAACTGAGATGAAGTAAATGATAAGGTTCTGATGACAGATAGCAGAGTTCCTGTCTACCCTTCATTGTGACTCCACTGTGTCAAAACCTCACTGCCCTCTGCCCTTATTTTAAAAAATCAGTTCAGAAGTTCATAAGACTATAAAAAATGATTTAAACAAATGATTTTTTTTTTTTAAATCTTCTCTGAAGCGTTACCTCAACAACAGAAATCTGTTACATATTCAACATGCTGAATAAAAAAAAAGTAAATTCTATTCTAAATTATGACATGCGTTTTCTCTGTGAAGAAAGGTTAGAAAAGCATAAGCAAAGCTATTGCCATGAACAACTAGGATTTAATGGAAATTCTTCAATGCTTAAATGATACTGAAAATACTTTTAACCCCTATTTATTAAGGGAGATATATATAAGAGGTACTATTTACTTTCACTGCAAGCTGACAGAAAAATTTATCTTGTACCTTATTAACATCAATAATGTGATACTAATTTTCAGCCCAACTTTATTCATACATTAGCACTGTTACGCATTTCATTAATAATCATCTCAGTTGCTTCATCCAGCTAAAGTTTTCATCTACTACATACGCATATTTTTAGGGGAAACTGGAAAGATTTTCTCTCTCATTTTTCTTTAATAAGGATACACAGGAGGTGACAATGGGGAGAGGAACATGAGAAGCAAGAAACCATTAAAGCCAAACCACCTGCCTTCCAGGTTTACCCATTATTGAAATTCTTTATCCCCTGCCCAAGTCCTAGCCATTTTCATCTCAGAGTTATCCTCGCTCCAAAAAGCTGCACAGTTAAATGTACACCAAAAATTATGTTAAATTTCTCTCCCACACCATAAAAAAGTAAAAAAAAAGTATTCTCTTTCTGAAGTATTTTCTCTGCAACTGTTAAGAGTTAAGGCTTTGCTAAGCCACAGCTATCAGTCTGAAAATGGTGAATTCCCAGTTTTCAGTGCCTTCACTAATAAATCGTTTGTAAAAGAAGAAAACAAAGCACAGCCATTATCATTCAGGGCTACTAATAAAAGTTAGGAAAAAAGCTTGAAATTTTTCAACCTCAAAATCACCTATCAGACCCCTTCCAAAACCACTGAATTCTTAGAAATGAATCGTTATGAACCATCAGTTTTCCCTCAAGCAGTATGAATTTTAAATTATTCACCCTTTTCCGATTTCTAGCTCCTCTCACTCCACTTTTACTACTGATTTTCTTACAGTTTCAGAATAAAATAAGTCAGCTTGTAATACATGTTTCACTGAACACAAAGCACTACTTAGCTTCTTATTCCTAAGGGGATTATTTTGTTATTGCCTTGATTTTCTACTCTTCTGCATTCTCACATTTCTCTCAAATTTCCATCCATTGAAAAAAAAAAATATGTAAAACGAATAATGGATTTTAAAAAAATCATTTTCTTACTGACCAACTTCCAAAATATTTTTGGTAAAGACACGTAAGGTTGGTACCTAATTTTACCTGTTCCTCTTCTAAAGACAATCTTGATAATACTAGGAAGGCTCTAATAAAAAGAGTGCTCTCCGTGTCAAGTAATTTTATCTAGTAATGCTTCCTTCAACACCAAATGTTCAAGGTATTTAAAAAAAAATGAAGCAATTACTTCGCTTAAGTTTGCAAAATTATATAAGCATAAAAATTTAGCACTGACAGTATCTAATATCTCAGAAAAACTTAGAATCTATCTAGTAATCTAGAATATTTAGGTCCTATTTCTTTCATTATTCTCCTGTCCCAAAGATCACTTTGTTTTGTGTCTGGGTGCCTCAGATTCCTCTCTTCTCCCACTCTCATGGCCTCATGCTACCCACAGCCCCTCTTTGCTCTCCCCAGGATCCAAGAAAAGGGGAAGTCCAAGCGCCGGGTGTATTTTTTCCTGGGTAAGCTGGAGCCAGACCTCTTGCAACAGAGAACACTCAACCTGAAGATATGGGAATACAGTTGCTTCCCTCGTCATCGCAGGAACATGCTGTACAGAAACCACAGTCCCATGACTCGGAGCACATCTCACCAAGAAGCTCTGAGATGATTCTCTCTCTCTCTCCACTGAGCAAGGGAACTTGAGACTACATTCCTAACTGCTTCTTGCCACTTCCTTGTCCCTGTGCAAACTTAAATCCATCCAGCCCCATTGTGCCTCTCTTTCACCTTCCTTTCGATTTGTCATGCAGTCTCTGCCTTTCACTCTGGCTCAGAACAGGATGCTGCCTAGTTTCACCTCTACACTGAGCACCCACCATTCTGTTGCTGCTCACAGGCGAGATGCCACTTCCACTGGGAAAACAAATAGTGAAAATATAGCATTGTAAGGAAATGATTACTATCTCTCTCTTTGTATTCCTGCCAGTAGTAATGAGAGAGAGAGCAGCCAATTTCACTGAGGGAAGATTAGCGTAACACTTCTTGTCATACCATGAGAGTCCTTTGTTTTATAAATATTTATGCATAAACAGTTTATTTCACTCCATCACACTGCAGAAAAAGATATTAGCAATTAACTTTCTACCTAGATACTTCCAGATTCCAGAAGGGAAACCACCTGAATCAAAATACTTCCCAAAGAAAAAAATTTTACAGATTAAAATGTCTGAAAACAGACCTACTTGGCTTCCTATGGCATGGTTTGGATATACTGCTCAGTGTTTCAGTTCATTAGCAGTATATATTCGGAGCTCCATCTTTCAAAGACTCTAGGATGAAAGTAGATCTTACTTACTTTGTGTCTCTGACGAGAGGTGCACTTCCCAGTTTAAAACAGATTTTTTCCCCTCCACAAGATGTTTGTCTCAAAGAAAAGCTTTCTGCCAGATCAAACCCTGTGAAATACGATACAATGGTTTAGTTTATTTAACAATATTTTTTAAATGGTGGCACAAACTGACTTTTAGCATGCTTGGTGACTTTCTAGAGTACAGATTGACAAGCTATTTTGAAAACCAGTGCTTTAAGTCACTGAAACTCACAATACGCATTTTATCGTCAGAGAAACCGTCAGTGCAAAATTCATTCACCAGCTGATTTTGCAACCTGAGAAATGCATTGGTTGTTTCCTTTTATCATCTGAACTGATAAGAACGAAGGATGTTTGGGCAAAACAACAGAAATGACCATGGCTGAAGAATTTGAACCAGTCCTTTTCAAGAACAACATGTTCCGATTTTAACCCCACTTTCCTAAAGCCAACAGCTTTTGGAGCATGGGGGTGGCATTCTGCACTGTCCTTTGAGTTTTGAAGCCAGCTTCTGAGGGACTAAGATCCATCCACCACTAGCGGATTAATTTAGGTATTTTACCCTTCATATTAATGTAGTCATTTACCTGACACACCAAGACTGTCTCTGGTGATTTGTTTGAGATGATGGACAACTGTTTTCATTAAAGGACACACGGCACCTTCAAGAGAATACAGTTTAGTATCTATCATTAAATTCTACCAAATAAAAATTAATCAGAACAAACTGTCTTGACAGCAACAGTGATATTAACAGGAATGTTTCCTTTTTTTTTTCCTTTAGGATATTAAAAATAGCTATAAACCAAATTACAAAATCTAAATAAGAGCAATAATATTTTAGATTTCATAGTACACTTCTAAAAATATAAGCAGATATAGATTTTATCACATTTTAATTCAGCTGTTTATGATTAAAGCTCACATGAACGATATAACCAGAAGAAAAACGCTAAATTTTTAACAAGTTTTTTCCATCTACAATACCCTATAAAGTGATAACATCTGGTCTATGTTTGTTTTGATGTTGTTGGGGTTTTTTTGGTTTTGCTTTTTTAAAAATTTTCTGGCTATATTATTAGAAAATATTTTTCCTCCATTAATAAATACACAACAATACAGCAGAAATGCTTGATTACCATGGCAATACTCTATTATTGCTTCAGTGAATAGTAATTTCAAATTGTGTATTAACAGGGATTTAACCCTACATATAAAAAACAAGGTAAGCAATATTTATATTTTGAAATAAATGGCTGAAATTTAAACCGCTTTACAGGGGAGCAGGTCTGAACCAAAGTATGTAGGCAAACAAGCAGAATGTTCTAAAAATCTGGAACATGGTAAATTCTAAGGTTAAATCTAACAGAACACTTAGATCAAATACTGTATTATTAAATTAATATGCAGCATCTTACTTGTATAAACTCCTTTTATTCTTTTTTAATATATATATACACAAGAATACATACTCCTAAGAAGCAAATACAGAGAAATGTCACTTCTGTGCATGGGTCAGAAATACAGCTCTTTAACAAGCTTTGCAAATAGCCCTGCTAAACCCTAATGAAACTACCAAACAGAAGACGACAAACAGGATCTGGCCCATGAGCCTATCAAGCACAGAGTTCCATGTTGAGCTGACACAAGGAAAAGGATGGCCAAAGTATGCCTGAAGCTGCTGAACAATAAAGGTCGAGGGGCTTTCTACAGTGTCAATTCAATTAAAAGAAGTAAGGAAGAATGTCTTACCATTAACCTGGAAATCATCTATATTTAAAGATTTCCAGGAGCATGTAGACTGAAAGCTGGCATTCAAAGTAACTATTTTAGTAATCTTAAAGTGTGCAAAATGCGTCATTCTGTAGTAACGTAGAAAGCACGTTATCCTTCAAAAGTCTTAAGTTCTATTAAACGTGTAACAGTATTTGATGTAGATTAAGAATAGCTAATTGGAAACAACGGGTGAAAGTGAAACTAAATTATATAGTACAGACACAAAGATGCATCCTGACAACACAGTTAATGGAAATTATGTCAACTGTTTAAAGAACAGACTGGGGGGAAATATTTTTTTTCATAAAATTCATCAAGTTCCATGTCCATTATGTCTAAATTGCAAACTACAGTTACAAGTAGCGTCACTCATAAATTTCATTTATTTCTAAGGTGCAAAGAGAATGTATTCTTTTTTTCTTTTGAATATACATATGTAAGTATGTGTATATACTTATACAGATAGATAGATAAAAAAGTTTCATGACAAATGAGATGAAACATAGGCATTAAAAACAACAGCAATTCCCAGTGTAAATTCCATTTCCCTGGAAAAGATGCAGAACTGTTAGGAATATTCCTGTTGAAATCTCTGAAACCAAAATGAAACCTTTCATCATTCTTGGTTTGCAGGGAGTTTTATGTAGTGTGGAAAGCATTCACTGAAATTATGTACTAACATAGCAATTTCACTACAACATTTGATATACACACACATGCTATGGGACACAAACAGGCTCACCTTAGATACCCTTTAATTTACAAATCTCAGCCTTCAATCACTTATACGGATTATCAAACTATAATCTATATAGTTCTTTCATCTATAGCCCCTCCAGAACAACGAGCATGGTTATAGTAGATTTACACAGGCACAGCTACAAGAAATAGCTGCAAGGCATAGGGGAAGCCTGTTAAGGCTGATGCTGCAATAGCATGTCACACATACACTGACAAATGTTTTTCTTAAATCTACGTGCTTTCTAGACAAAGTTTTTTTTAACGTATACATAAAGATTACAGGGCAGATTCCTTTTTTGGTCAAATTACTTTACTTCTAATAAGAGGCGCCAGATAGGACTTCTTTACCTTGAACTGCTGTAGTAAGCTCTAGAGCACCTGGGCCACAACTGGTTGTTTTTCAGCATTAACTTACATGAGGGCTGACTGGCCAAAGTATAGAAAGCTTTAGCGTACTCCTCTCAGCCACTTTCTTCCAAGTCCAAATAAAGACGCAAGCCTTAATTTCTGTATTATCCAGATGATAGCAACGATTCCTCACATGCCACAGACTGGACTGTGGACCTATTTTTAACAGTGGCATAACAGCCACAGCACAGGCAGGCCATGTAAGTGTTCCTTATGTGGTTTTATTCCATATCCCGAGAAGACACCTGAAAGGGTTACTATGAATCTTCTTCTGCCTTGTGCTGCTGATGCACTCCTTTAGCTCAATGTTATTCTTTTTACCAGAGAGATAAGGCAAAACTCTAAAATATTAAAACCGAAACCTCTCGGTACCAAGACTGACACCTTTCATTGCTAATCTACAGTTACGGTTTGTACAGTCAAAAAGTTAACCTCTTCCAGGATTTTTAGTACTGCTGGCAGATCTTTAAGTTTCCTTTGGCCTGAGACAAAACAATTTACCCATTCATCCTGTGGGTAGGTGAATTTGAAGATCTACATGGAGACATTCAGGAAGGAAAAAGAACAAGACAAATCCTTACCGCTAATCCAGGGACAGAAACCATGCACCCATCTGCCCTGTTAGAACACATTACTATAAAACTAATGAAGCAGTAAAAAGAATGAGCTTACATTTATACACTAGATTGCTCTGCACATGATAAAACTGGGTCTGTCTGAAGTCCACAGTTCGTACAAAAATGGTGATGTCAACACTGAAGTTAACATACCTACAAATTAATGAGATCACCTATCCATAGGACAAATTACAGACCTTAATCTTTGGAAATTAATGAGCTCTACAAAGGAGCTTATCATTAGAAAATCAACCTAATCACTTTGAAAACACGTATTTATTCAAATCAGGCAGGTATAGCACAGATCACTGATCTTCTGTTTAATAGGATGGTAGTAGAGGTTTTTTTTGTTTTCCAATAGCATTATGCAAAAAAAAAAATTAAAGTAATGGCATTGCATCTAGACTTATCTGCTGCAACATGCAGTGGCATGTTCCAAATTCCTGGAATGATCAGGGCACCTGTTGAAGCACGTTGCAGCTTCCATCTAGGCCCCATGCCCAGTTTTCCTTTCCGTGCAAAGGAGGACAGAGGAGACTGGTGGTGCATGCTTCAGTCTCGTTCTTACAGACATGTCTTGTGTACATTTCCTGACTGGGAACTGTAGTTTCCAATAAGCACTCCTGGCTCCTCCAGATCAAGTGTAACCTGTAATGATTCACATTACAAGTGCTGATCTGCTGCCTTATAATTAAACTTGATTCAGGTGAATTTTTAAGCTGCCATCTAAAACCACTGATGCGCACATTGCAAGGGCACCAAAGTTTCCATGAGTACGCATGACCCGCCACGTGAACGTGGCCAAACAGCAAAGCACCCCCTAACATTTACCCACAGACTATGTCAGACTCAAGCTTCAGGCAGAAACTCGTATTAGCTAGGATATGTTTCACACTCTTCCTGGATCAGTCTTCATAAATATATGGGCATAAGGAACCTCTTCAGAGCGTGCAAGTGTCAGCAATGACATCCAACGCGCTCACCTCAAAGGCATTTGTACTGAAGATAAGCAGATCCCGCTGTCCTGATTTCAAACAGGCTTAAGAATTCAGATTTCCTACACACCTGTAGCTTTGTGTATAAAGGTACCAGAAAATCAGATGCGATTTTTCTGTTTTCCTTTTTCATTCTGCAAGCCACATGATACTACATTACAGTATATACGTTAATTAGACAAGGGCAGGAGGAGGAATGACAGAGACTGAATCTACAATTTTGCTGATCCAGGAAAGAAGTCAACTCCAAGTCTGATGACTCTTGCAGGTGGTTATATAAATAACATAACAGCTTTAGCAAGTGGGAATAAGAAATCCGTACCAACAGCGTTCAAGTATTAGGATGCTCATGCTAGACCCTGGACAACTGGATTCTCCCATGAGGAAAAGTAGTTAGTGAAAAACAGGACTTCATATCACAGGTGAGTATCTTGGCCATGGGAGTTGATGCTTTTTTCTTTCTCTACTTTTTCATTAAAAAAATTGGGCTGATCTAGTCTACAGGCTTCACACTGTGAGAATATGTGTAACTGACAATGTTCCCCTTTGTGGTCTCTCTTACGTCCTCCTTACTCACTAGCTGAAGGTGCTTTCTACAGCGTACAATTTTCATGAACCACATTCTTAATACCTGCAGATACACTGACCAAGAAGACTTAGTATTTAACTACAAGTCAAGGAATCCAAGGGTGGCAGAGTCACTTAAACACTGCAGTGCTAACAATAGTTTGTGGATCCAACCTTAAATATTCATAATTAAACATTAAGAATATGAATACATTATATATGAGAGTTACTGTAGACCCATTAATGTGATTTTGAGCAGTATCTAGCAGTACTAAAACATGACAACCAAAAAGCTGAACTGATCTGCGTATTTGAAACCACTCACTGTATTTGGGTTAAAGTGCTTATCTAAAATTATGATCTAGAGCCAATACTTTTCACAACACATTCCACGTCAAAAGGCAATGGAAATTCACCATGCCTGACAGTCCCAGGAATTTGTTTATACTACATTTTTCATGGGTTAGCGAGTGACTTTGTAAAACAGTAATAGTAAAAGAAAGTTGGAAAAGCAGCATCTGGGAATGAGACAAAGTATTAATACTCTAAGATGAAGCATTCAGGAAAGACGAAGTTGGAACTTCATGCGTTACTACAGAAAGAGTCCACGCTCCAAAACCAAATGTTCCCAACTGGAAAAAAAATATAAGCTGACAACACAAAGAGAATATTCTTGAAGTCAGATCAAAAACATGATTGCAGAGGACTCATGAAGCCTCTCCCTCAGATTTGCTATATTCTGTCATGTGAAGTGAGCGCTTCCTTCTGATGAACCACTAGCACACATCAAAAATTCTGGACAAGTGAGAACTGAAAGACATCCTTGATGTGAATCTAATGGTTACTGGCACACATTCAGAGCCGGAGGAGGACTGCTCTGAGAAGGTCCAGCATACTGTCACTGTCTGACTTCTTTTTTCCAGTACTGGTATTTATTTATTACAATACTGACCCAAAGGATAGGTCCCAACGTACATTCAGAATGCCAACTCAGAAAGCTCTCCCCCACGTGTGCATACAAGTCAATCCTTTCTCTTGCATGAGACTTGCTTCCCCTAACACACTTCTCCTCGCCACCCATCCTTCAAATTAACTTTTTTACACTTTTCCCTGCATTTCAAAGCCATTCCTTTAGACTCAAGTAGATGAGGTGAAAAATTTCAGGATGTAAATGCAATAATCCAAGATCCTATCCAAATGAGCTTTGCGGGAAAGGCTTTCATATTAGCACAGTGAGAAATAAATGCCATGCATGTGTTGTTGAAGGAAGAAGACCAAAAGGATTCCCTAGGCAGATCCTGAAGGACAGATACTGACTCAGACAGAACTGATACATGGGAGAGAACAGTACAACAGTCAAGGCCCAAGGAAGAGCCATTTAATAAAAGAAAGAAAAAGAAAAAAGAAAAACTTCTCTCTTCTTGAAGCGAGCACATTTCCAATTTGTAACATTCATCTGCATGCAAATTATCAAACTAGAATGAGACAACTTTGCAACACAGAGTACTGAGGCCTGCAGACACAGCTGTACCCATTACTGCTGCACCGTTGCGAGGTCCGTTCCTTCTCAGCTCCTGCTTTCTGCTCTGCAACTTCTATTTCTCTTTTGGACAGTAACCATCCCTTCAGTCTCTAGCAGAGTCTCTTTCCTGTTACCAACCTGAGTCCTCACTCTGAGCCTATTCCCTGCTGTCAGCAGAGCTGCTCAAGCTGGCAGCTATCTATTTGTTATTCCTCACCATCTGCCTGTATCACCTCAAACTGCAGAAGCCTCTCCCAATTTCACACCATCAGTTTTTCTCAGGAGAAGTTCAATCTCTCCTTTCCAGCAGTTCATTCTGACCCATATTTGATCCATTTGTGGCGACTGGGTTAAGGAAAACTGCAACTTCCTTGCTGGCTGCCTAGCCACAAACTTCCAACAGAACATAATATAGAGTTCAGATACACTGTTTATTAGCAGGTCAGGGTATCTGTCACATCTTCTGTGACTGGTCTGCCTTTTACTAAGACACCTTTTAATTATGGGAAATATATACATATAAAGAAAATTGACAATGATTCTTGGCATTTTGTTTTAAAGTTTTTCAAGTTTGCATTTACTCTTTTATCACTCACACCCTTTTAGCACTTTTAAAACTTCCCTTCTACAATTCACCAGCTAGGAGCTACAGAGAAGACAACCTGTTTTGCTTCTTTCAGACAGCTAAATTGACTGCACAGCTATGATGTAGGCTCACTCTCTCACAGGGGTTAAGAATAATTTATCAGTAGAGCACTTAGCCTGGCCTAAAAATATAAGGCTAAAATGTCTTTGAATAAATTCAGACTCTTCACAACACATTATTCTTGCCTTAGAGCCCTCACATTACACTTATTTATTAAATATTACTATTTCTTGTTCCCAGAAGTAATAAAGGGATTATTATCCTTGTCACTGATTTTTTAAATTTCTTGGGTATGAGTTTCAAATATGTTACAGATATTCAATGTTGTTTATATGTATAGCTTCTATTATCTTTCCTCACGTTTCTGGAAAAACAACATTACTAAAAACACATTTCATTTTATGAAAAAATGAACTATTTTTATTTCTATTAAATAGCAACAACCATGTTCTCCTTGCTAATAACTGTAGGAAAACTCTAGGAAGTTGTGGTACCTGCTGAGGCTGAGCAGTTCTGGAAAACTGACAATTCCTTATACTACATGCACATGCAATGTGCCTTTAAGACACAATTTACCAAACTCTGTGGAGACTCAATGCAGAGTTTAGAGAGAAGACAACAGAGAAGTATGAGAAAATTTGCAGAAGCTGGGTAACGGCTTTTACGTTAAACAATACCACTATATTTATTTTCCCTGTCTTCTTAGGCACAAGGTTTTGTCTAACTCTACATCTGTGAAATGGATGACTTGGTTTGGGGATGAAGTTTAGGTGAGGTTAACATTATTATGAGTTGTTGTTCAGTTGTTGGTCAGTGTGATCACTGATCAGCCGTAATAAAGTCACACAATTTTGTTCACAGAAGTTTTGCAAACTCTGATTTAGAATCTTCTTTTGTATGGTAACTTGAAACAGTACAAAATAAAACCGCTATGAACTACAACTGCTTCCAGAAACGAATCTTCCAAGCACACAAAACACAAAGACTGCTTTGGAACTGCTTCAAACTTGGACTTCTTAAAAAAGAAGATTAAACAAAAAAAAATCCTGTATAACTTATCTGCTTATACTGCTTATTTCCCACATACTGCCATTATTTGTTAAAATTTGGTCAAGACTCAGATTTATGCCTTTGGTCTGTGATGGGCAAGAAAAATGGAAGTACCTGTCTGGTCACTGACAGCCACAGAAGTAGAAACAGGGAGGAGGAGGAAGACTGCCATACAAAGCCAAACTATGCAGGATCCAGTGTACTTCATCTCCCCCTGGACACATGTGAACAATCAGCTACAAATCTGAAACAGAAAATAAATCACATTCAGAACAATCCCTTCTTATTCTTTTTCCCTTCACCTCATCAGAAAACTAGAAACAAGAATTTCTTAGCTGTAAAGAAAAAAGGAAGTCACAAGCCAAGTGTATCATTTATCTGTTACAAAGAGCTCCAAAAGAGACTTAAGTAAATTTAGAAATAAATGACAAATATACTCCTTTAGTTCTTTAATAAACTCAGAAGTAAAAAACGACAAAATATTCTCTAATCACATTTACTCTAAGAAAAACACATTATATACCTAAGATGCAATGTGCACCATGATTTTTCACAAGGCACCTTATTCATCATCAGATCTATTCTGCCCGTCACACGTACTGACAGCAACCACACCATCATTAACTTCTCCAGCCTCCCCAACAGCAGCAAAGCGAATGCATGTTCAAATAACATTATCATTTAATTTCCTGCACCTGCTTTACAAGCAGCCGTCCGCACTTCACTGGCGCTGCCGCTCCCCAAGTCTCATTTTCCGAAGGGCTCTTGCCAGCTAAACCCCCAGTACCGCCGCCCCCTTGCTGCCACCGCACCCCTCCCGCCGGCTGCTCCGGGAGGCGCCGCTCCCTCGCGCAACCGGC
>NW_010233153.1:7373-14160 GCF_000690775.1 Eurypyga helias | reverse complement strand
ACCCAAACAATTCTGTGACTCTATGATTTATTTTTATCCTTTTCATGGAAGTTCTTAAACTTTTCTGTTTAAAAAGATTGTTCTGTTTTGGGTTTTTTTTCTTTATTTCTTTCAAGCAAGAATCTGTGAGCAATTCTGAAACTCTATAGTCAAAAAAAGCATTTAATTCAGATTAGTTATGGGCTTTTACCATTTTGAAAGTTTTTCTAATTAAACGTGGCTTATCCAAATTGGTTTTTTACATTATCTCCAGTAGAAGCCTATGTAGAAAGTATCCCCACAAGATCCCTGCCTCAGTTCCTGTATGGACAATTCTTATTTACTTTTTTTTATCCTTTTACTTAGAATTTTTAACTTAGCTTATTTTTTGCCCTAGGTTAACGCTTGAAAACAGCTGTATCATTTTGCCTGAAATTTAATATAGAAAAATTAAAAAGCTCACTCTAAAGCAGACCTTCACATAAAAACATCACGCCAGTCTGCTAACTTAGGCAAACTCTTACAGAGGAAATGTCAGCATCTGTAACCAATGTCACTCCTTTCTCCACCTCTAGAATAAGAAAAAATAGAGTACTGGGTGTCTAATACTTCTTTGAATGGCGGTGTTGGGAAAGTAGGTCTTCATTAATTGTAAAATGCTAAGACACCTTGCTGAGGTATCCTGGCTCCAGCTGTCATAAATGACATAATGGCACTGAACTGTGACTCAGTGACTGGTTCTGTGCCAGTGAATCCTGGCACATAGTATATGCCTAATGAGAAAACAATGATTAGAAAAGACATGAGAAAACCCAGACATCATTGCTGGGTTTTGATAATTCAGTGACACAGTCAACATAACTATATACATCATAAAGAAAGATCTTGTGGTAGGTAACATTTCTTACAGGAAGAGAGTCAGTTTCTTAACGGAGGAAGTGCGCTGTTGAAAGTCTAAGTTAAAGTGATGATGACTTAATACTACCTCTGCAGTTTTTAGTGGTTTGGTCAAAGTTTTTGCTCACCTATCTAAATACTGGTGTTCGTAGCTCCCTCTCCCAGCTGACTACGATACAACAATCAAGAGATAGATTCCTAACTGAAGGGGAAAGCTGTTAGTGAGCCTTAGTAAAACACTCTAGCGCACTAATCACAGTATGTTGCCATGACTGCACAAGTTATATCTGAAAGTCCGCTTACTGGCTCAAGTACTTCCTTCCTCTAGCTTTACTCAGAAAATGATAAAATACCGTAGTGCAGAATATAACCAGTTATGCAGGAAGCTTTTAGGGTTACACTATGCTGTTGCACGTCCAGCTGGGTCAATCGTTACTCCCATCACAGCGGAGCTCTCCCCCAGGTCAGCTATTAGTTAGGCAGGCTACCTTGCATTCGTATGAGTGACCAAGAGTTTATTTCATCATGCTGTGAACAAAGCAGTCAGTATGGAAGGATTACATGAGCAAAACACCTTCCATCCCCCCGAAATGTTCCCTAGGAGTATAACAAGGATTATCACTCAAACCTTCCATTTAAGGAAAACAAGCTTATGTGTAATTAAGGTCTCTGGCAAATGCAACTGGAGAGTCTTAACTAAAGCCAGGACAGCTAAACCTTGGCTTGCCCTTCTGGCTGCTGCCCCACATAGGTTCTTCTGTTGGTCATTCAGGACATCTCCTGTTCCTCACACTCCCATGGCACTGTGCACAAAGACAGCAGACGTATCAGGGAGTTAGCTGTGTTGAATTCATGCCAACAAACTATTCTCGTATGTCAAGAGAATCCTCCCTTGAGTTGGAAAATAGCTTTTTCAGTCTTTTTTGGTGCCAGAGAAGAACAAAAGAGGACAGAATGGGAAATAGGATCAGAACTGAAGTTTTCCAATCGAAGAAGCCTATCTACACCTTCTGTTAAGTGCTTCAGCTTCTTGCTGTGAGTTGCTATAGATAAAACATTAAAAAAATGTTATTGTTATCTTCCAAGGTGCACACAACAAATTTATGGCTGCCACAGGGCTTTCATATATTGTCACACAGGAATCTGCCACAGTCAGGCCATTAAATTCAGGTTACTAGTCAACCTGCTGAAATCAGAAGTGTCTCTGGACAGGCTACATCAGTGAGATTACTAAGATCTTACCCTTATTCTCCTCCTCTTGGAGCAGGCGACCGTTGGAATTGTACCATCTGTAAAGTGGACTAGGACGACCTTGGACATTGCAGTCGATCAAGGCACTACTCCCCTCCTTGACTATAATATGGTCGATGTGGGAGATCACCACAGGCACAGATCCCATGTTCATGTCCGTGCAGTTGGAAGTGCTATTAGTCACTACCTCAGCAGTCGACAAAGCTGCTAATAAGATGACAAGGCGTGTGGTAGGCAGAAAGTACAAAAGATGGTGGCTGCTCCGTGTGTTCATTTTCCTTCAGCGGTATACGCAACAGGCTGGAAACTGGGATCGGTTTTGTTGGATGCAGGCCCTTGAGGTGAGATCACAGGAGAGTTCTGCGTCGATCCGTGCAACTTTATGTTTAAAATATCCTATAAAATAAATAAATAAGTACAATGAGATGGGACGTCTAAACAATCCATTAGATGTGCTCTTTTACAATAGTGACACATCCATTAATGCATTTCGCAATCATCAGCTCAGTGCCTTGTCTAAATGCTAATGTTATCACAGTCCTTATTCTTACTGGAAAAAGACAAAGATGCATACATTTTCCTGACAATAGTGTTCTTCGGAGTGGCAGGCGTGGGAGAAGGCTTTTATCACCTAGACACTTAGCAGCAATTTAGCTACAGCAGCAGCTACAGTTTTATGCCAGAAGTTCTACAGAATTTTTTTTTTTTTAAGACTTGCAAAATCAACAGGGAAAACAACGGTGCAGCACGTTCAAGCTGCCACTACCAGGACAGTGCTGCAGCTCTGTCACATGCATGGTCTTAGGTGAATTGTGGAACATGGTCTAAGAAAGAACTGCTCCAGGAAAGGCTTTTGGAGCTGATGTTGGAATCCTTAATATACATAATTTTGTCCAAATCCAATAGCACATACAGCAAAACATCTCAGATCATTCACTTTTCTTAAACTTTTCTTCACTGCCTTTTTTAAAAGATATTTGAGATAAAACATAGCATGGAAGAACATTCTTAAAAGATGATATTTAGTACTTCATAAAGTCATTTTAATGTTATTTTTAGAGCAGATTTAAAAAGAAAAATACAAGCTAGTGACATAATTAAGGGTAAGGTTTCTTTGAAACACAGAGTTTGGACTTCTCCATTCCTTATGTGGCATTAAGCATTTTGCCTCTACACATTTTATGCACAGTCTCACTACAGTGTTTTCCATCAACTAATCATCTACAAAGAGCCCTTTCTTAAACAGTGATTTCAGTTTGTAGACAGATGAGGAGGGTTTACAAATGTGCTCTCTACTGGCCTCATTATGCTCCCAGTGAACACAACTGGCATTCAGTACTGAGGGAACCACGTTGGCCTCAAAAGGAGCACCTTTGAAAATTACACTTAAAGTCTAAGGGCCACGAATGATGTTAAAATCACATCAGACTATCTAACTACATTGGTTTTATTCATGTGTTTCTGTGGTAAATAACTGAAACTTAGTGACACATTTTCGTTAGAGGAATCTACCTGGAATCCAATTATAGGTAACTATCTAAGAAATTTTCCCCAAATGAACAATTCACTTGCAAAACTGTTTACATTTTACTAAAGGTCTGGCTGACACCATGGTTACCTTAGCATAGCAAATGCTGACAAGGTTAAGACAGTTCCATATATAAAGAAAACACTAAAACCAAACAAACAATCCCCTTCCCTCTTTTCTTCTTTATTTGAAAAGGAAAGAAAACAACATTACTGTCTTTCACTGATAGCGTTTCCCTTAGGTTTTCTTCTCTGTGTTCTCTTTAAAGCAGTGAACTTGATTTCATACAAACAGATACAACTGTTATTAAAATTGCAAAATAGTCTCCTCCATTTTGCAGGATGAATCATTACTAGAAATGACAATGTATGTTTTTTAGATAGGTATGGATGCCTGTCACAACTCCAAGCCTGCCATCATTTTTAATCTCTTTTTCTAATTACTGAATGTGGAAATGTTTGTGTTGAAGAGCCAGAATAATGAACAACTTCAAATTAATATGCAAATCTCATTTGTCAAATAAAGCTATATGAACAATGACTTCAGCGATCCATTTCCAATTATGAAAAGCATATACAACCTGCATTTTTGAGGTTCTGTATAGGTATAGCCTGTCTGAATCTGCACTTTGGAAAAAATCCTTCCATTCTGCCTGTTCACTCCAGTCACTATTTACATCTCATTTCTACTACTCCATTAACCCTGGAGACAGCCATTCTTTATGGCTATAGATATTCACCCTATAAAATATTTCTGTAGCGTCTTACAGATCTGCATTGCGCCATACAGAAAAGCCAAAAGACACGTCACTCTTCCTGGCAAGGGAACAGGAACAAAGACTGGCTGGATTAAGACGAGGGGAAGGGCAAAAGAACAACATAAATTGATTAAGCTTTGTGTTGCTAATTACTGTCTGTGGCTCGTTATTATTATATTTGAGCCTAGCATATTTTTAGATGGCAGAAAAATCAGGAGCATTCAAAAAAGCTGTTCAGTGTGGCCAGCAATTTGCATTCCAGAAGGAAATGAAAGAGCATCACACCAGTGGGTGACTAGAAAACCTGTAAGCAGGGACCCGCTGTGGACTGGGAAGCTCAAGACAGTTGGTGGCCCACTGAATTCTTACAGCACAGGGGTGCTGTGGATGGATGTTTGCAAAGCAGGTGATGGCAGTAAAAATGTAAGGCTGCATGTTTACCCATGTTTAACGCAGAGCAGATGAAAGCAAAACCCATACCTTTGTGTAGCCATGACAAATGTGACGGGTTCTTAACCTGGCCAAAGGGCCAAATACAAACTAACAGCCACTCCCTCACTCTGGCCCAGAATTGAACTGTAAATAGCTGCTGTAAATTTTAAGAAATGGAGCCAAATAATTTATGTCTACTGCGGGAGATTCATACCTACTCATGTCACTCCTGGGAATGTACTTCCCCATGTATGTTCCTGCAAAGAAGAATATTAAGAAAACATTAAATACCTCTGCAAACTTATTTCTGTTTAAAATGGCTAGAATGAGGAATGACCAAACAGCAGCTTAAAAGCAGAATGTTTGGAAATGGCCAGTGCTGCTTCCACATGCCATCCAGGGAAGTGCTCTTGATGGACACTTGAGTTCAAGGAGTCAGGGAGACAGATCTCTGAAGGACAGTGCTTTAAGATGCAAATTTAGACAAATGTTCCCAAGGCAACTAGGAAGCAATAGGGAATCTTTTCTTTTCTGTGCATCCTCCGCGTTAGCAGGGAACCAAAAAATGGAAGAAACCAAAGAAGGTTTTCTCAGCCTCACCTAGAACAAGAACAACAAAGGGTGGCCATGAAGAGACCTGCATGTCCAGGACCCTCTGCTAACCTGTTGGGCAGGACCAAAACTGCTAGAGTCAGGTCAGGAAAGCAGAAAGAAGCAGAGAGAGAGAGGACTGAAAGGGTCGGAAATGTAGTCACAGCAGACTCTGGTGCAAAGGGAGATTTCCTGAGAGTTTCTGTCCTACTGCTTTGCTGTAGGCACAATAGCAGCCTGAGGATATCAGGGAAAACAAATCTGGGAGCCAGCTGCTTTGTTAAACGCAAGTGATGTAACGGGTTATGATTCAATCACACAACTAAATGGGGAGAAGGCTAAGGAGACCGAAATAGGACTGTTAGTGCTGTCTGCCCACTTCTGGCAAAGAAGCAAGAGAATCCAGAATATTGGAGATGTGGGCACAGTGCTGTCACCCTTGATCTTGCCAATGAGGCTGTAATTAGCTGTGGCCCATGATAAACCTGATTATGGCAGCCAAAATTGTAACCTTTCACTCTGACCTGAAGTCAGAGAAAGCTGGATTGATTAGACTAAAACAAAGATTCCTGTAATAACTCCTCAAGACTGAGAGTAACACAGGACTCTAATGAAGGAGGGCTTCTCCTTCATTTTCTCCTCTTTCAATTGAAACCCATTACCCCTTGTCCTGTCGCTCCCTGCCCTTGTGAAAAGCCCCCCTCCAGCACTCCTGTAGGCCCCCATCAAGTACTGGAAGGTGCTAGAGGGTCTCACCGTGGCCAGATTCCTGTAATAACTCCTCAAGACTGAGAGTAACACAGGACTCTAATGAAGGAGGGCTTCTCCTTCATTTTCTCCTCTTTCAATTGAAACCCATTACCCCTTGTCCTGTCGCTCCCTGCCCTTGTGAAAAGCCCCCCTCCAGCACTCCTGTAGGCCCCCATCAAGTACTGGAAGGTGCTAGAGGGTCTCACCGTGGCCTTTTCTCCGTGCTGAACACCCCAACTCTCTCAGCCTGGTCTAGTGGAAGGGGTCCCTGCCCCTGGCAGCAGGTCGTTGGAACGAGATGGTCTTTAAGGTCCCTTACAACCCAAATCAGACTGTGATTCTGTGATCTGTAATACTGAGTATTGCTCTGTAGGAACAGACTGAGTCTCTGGGAGCATTTTTGCCACAAAAGGGTCACTATGAGCAAAAGCTCGAGTTTTGGTCATGGAAAGCATTCCTTTTCCCCATCCCCAAAGCATGTGAGCTACCTGTAAAAGACTTTTAAAAAGTAGAAGTTTAATATATTTAATGTGCTTACATACTCATTCTTTTCCTTTTTTTTTTTTTTTTTTTATTTTAACATACGAAGCGCAAACAACAAA
>NW_010233153.1:3850-7299 GCF_000690775.1 Eurypyga helias | reverse complement strand
GCCTCCTCTGGACTCGCTCCAAGTGGTCAATATCCTTCTGATATTGAGGGCTCCACAGCTGGATGCAGCACTCCAGGTGGGGTCTCAAACTTTTCCACCCAGAGTTGTAGTTAGGGACAGCCTTACCTCCCAAGATGGAATCAGAGGAATCTCCAAACTCTCTTCCAGCACCTAGAACATATGTACAGGTAACTCACCCTGCTGTATTGTATCTGTAGCAACACTGACCCCTGAAAGATGGGTGCCAGTGGTCCTTACATCAAAGAGCTTTGGTTTTTTTCTTCCCCAACCCAAATGGTAGTAACCGAAAATCTGAAAGTCACGGATTTACTGCTTGCAGAATTAACTTCCAAGGAAAATTGCGTGAGACTTGAGCCACATAAGGGAAGTGTGACAGGCTTTTCTTCTAAGTGACACAATAGCACTAGTGACACATGTGACCAAGTGACCCAAGAGTGCTCTAGCGTGCTCCGTATGCATTTATATCCAGAGAAGTTCCCTGGAATGTACTCCGGCGCAAGCACAGCTGCAGGGTGGTGGTATTACTCCTAACCGTGTGCAACAGGGACAAAAACTGAGGGTAAAAATTCTCTGTCCAAAAGCAAGCATCAGTCTAAACAGAAGATACCTACAGCTCGGACTGGCTGGGAACATTAATCACCAAGAGATATGTTCTGATGGACCATTTATTTTTTCATGTCACAGATGAGTTTGCTTCCTGGAATTACGGCCACCAAAGAATGACTGTGGGTGAGGGGGCCATGTCTGTAAGCACTGCATTTGTGCAGAACATGAGGACAGAGCACAAAAGAAGAGAAAAGGAGGGCAGTGATGCATACCTTTTCCTGGCTTGCTCACTTCTGTAAGACTGGCCTGTTCTTGTTCTTGGAATAACGTGTAATCCTATTAACTGTGAGATTATTCAATTCTGAAGTGAAGCACAAGAAGCCAGCTTATTGTATAATGCCTACATTGTGTTCCTATAGCTCAATGCTCGCTCTCTCGGCTTGGAAGTGAGCAAGAAAACGAAATTATTTTCAGCCTAGTTCTCATTTTCCTATAAGTAAGTATCAAAGATGATGCTACAAGACAAAATTAAAGTTAATTCTTCATTATTTAAAAACTACTTACTACCTTTCCTGGTTTCCACGGGCAATGCCTTTACAGAGTGGGCAAAAGTAAAAGTTAGCAGCTTTTACTGGAACAGGAATGCAAACGGAGCAATTTATGCCACAGGGAGAACATGAGAAGCTCACTGCCAGTTCACAGGCTTAAAAGTGAGGCACATCTGCTGAAGAGGGTAAGCTGTGAGCATCCAGACAGGCAGATGAAGAGAAATGTCACTCATTTACAATTAGCAGAAACTTTCTGACTTCTTTTTCTGGTCATTTGCTGGTCAGTAAGATATTACAGCTTGGTTCAAAAAGAGCTGCTCTGTCCAGCCTCTCTGGGGGGGATTTCAGTCCTTCATGTTTCCTGCTCCCCTAGCTATGCTGAATGGGTGGCAGGCTGGTGACTTCTGTCAGCTGACGAGCTTCCTTCTGCACATCTGGACTGCAGCTTCCCAGCTGGGCAGCAGCTCCCAACCGTGTCCGTGTTTCGGTCTCTTCAGCTGCTTTCAGCTGCCTGGGAATCTTTCAGAGACTTGTCATCAGGGCTGAGCGACGCTGCCCCGGCCGCGTGTGCTCAGTCCCTCGGTGTCCCACTCGCTGCCTTCAGCCACCTGATGGGAGGCTATGGAGGAGACAGACCCCCGCTCCTCTCAGACTTGCACAGTGAAAGGACAAGAGGTAAGGGACACAAGCTGCCACAACAGAAATTATGATTATTTATGATGAAATTTTTAAGCAGGAGGTCAGTCAAGCCCCGCAACAGGTTGCCCAGAGGGGCTGTGGAATCTTCGTGCTTTGCGATGTTCGAAACTTGACGAGATGCGGTCTGAGCAAACTGGTCTATACCGGCCCTTCTTGGATCAGATGGCCTCAGAGGCCCCTCCCAAAATAAGGAAACTCTAATACTCTAGATTATGATGTTTTATGCAGAATGTGGTGACTTAACTGTCTTCTGTGTATTCATTGCCTTCTGAGTGTATGGCCCTGGGCAGGGAACAAGAATGGCTGGCACTTTGGCAACCTGCAGCCCTATTCTAGGACTCCTTTCTGAAAGAAGTAATAACAAAGAAGCCTATAAATTAATTTTGTGTTTTGTAGGTACTGGTAAGCTACTACAGGCACACATTTGTCAATTTGTTCTGTAAGGTGACAAATGATAAATAACAAAAGAAAGACGATGGAAAAAATTAAGGGCTGTAGCTTATTCCACCATTAATGGCAGAAATGGAGTAAAATTTGTAATGAGTATCTTCCAAAGTTATTTTGTTCTGAACAAATCCAGCACTGCAGGGGGTAACGGAGCAAAGTTAACAGCTACAAAGATTCAGTTATCTTAGTTTCAGGGTGCCCCAGTATATCAGTGAAGTGCAGCATGAAAGCACCAAGCAATAAGGTGATTCCACATTCTATATGGGTGATGGAAAAGGAATGCTATATCCAGACTTTTTGGGAAAGAAGCTCATGCCATTCTATTCAGAAATGGTACAATGTTGCTTGTGTTGCCTTCATCAGTATGTAAATGTTTTAGAGTATTTTTTTCTGTAAATTCTCCTCAGTTCTGTCCTCATTGTCCTACTGCATGCCTTGATATTGCAAAACCAGCAACCATATGGCATCCTGAAGACTTTTAAGACCCTGTTCGCTTTAAATATTGAACTCATTGATTTAACCACGTCTCCGAATGGTTTGATGTGCACTCCCCTCATGTCAGTGAACAGAGACCCTAATCCATTAACCTAAAAACGATCAGATGAATGCTGTCGGTAGGTAATTATTGGAGACATTATTTAAAAGTAGCTCAAGAATGCCAAGCCTCTGAAAAGTTCCCTTTTGATGTTGCAGCTCCTGTAGTCCCAGCATCTTTGCTGTATCAGATCAAGTTTTTGTGAAATACACTGAAGTAATAAAAACACTCGGGCAACTTGGAGACTTAACTTTTCATTAAATAAGTTGTAGTTCATATGTGCATTTTGATATGGACCGAGTGAGTTAAAGTGTTCTTTCTTGGAGGTATTTTAATGATTGCAGTAAAAGGAAGGTTTTGTATTTAGTGGAGAAGCTTACTGTTTTTAATCAAGACAGGTACCGTGGTGGAAATGGCCCACTGAGTTGTGGGCTACCCAGGTCATGAGGCAGATCCAACACTATCAGTATGGGAGGCTTTTTAGGGCCCAGGTTATGTCTGATTAGGTATGCACGCTTTACAGACTCGTTAATCTTACAAATAAATCCTTGGCTTATGTAGGTTATCGAGATTTATTCAGCATTTGAATTTATTTGGAGGCTGGGCAATTAGCACTCAAATAGTTTTGTCTACAAAGCTATTATTCCAGAAAC
>NW_010233153.1:0-3823 GCF_000690775.1 Eurypyga helias | reverse complement strand
CCTTGCGAGCTTTAAGCAGAGCTGCTGTTTTGCTGCTGCAGTAAATGCAGACGGATCAATGCTTAAAAGTGCCCTTTGTTGCGAAAGAACGAACAAAAAAGGTGCACGAAATGGAAATGGAAATCTCTCCCATGCTTCCACGTGCATCTGCCCGCTGCCTGGTCGCACCAAGTTCTACGTGTCTTTCATTTTCTTCGCTCACCTTTGAGCTTTTATGTACAGCCCCACTATGTAAGCGTTACCCTGCCAATAGCTGAAATAACCGAAGTCAGCAAATACAACAGATCTCAGGTGCTCCTGGCATGACTTACGTGACCCTTCCACGAACAGAGCAACGCAGAACGTGACCCCGGTCGCTTCCCTCCGCTGCTTCCGAGCTGTGTTTGCCAAAGCAAACCATCCTTTAAGCAGAGCTAACTGTTCTCTTTTTCCAAAAGAAGAAAAATTCCAGATGTGGGATGTTCAAACAAAGACATAAAATCCAGTTTTGTTTAAACAAAGATAGGAAGGGCTTTGCACGGCTAAAGACTTCTGCTATTAGAACGCTGTATTGTGTACGTGCTCTGAATAAATGAGTGTTTTCAGGGCACTGATTAGTTTCCATTACACTATATTAATAAAAGGCTCCCATTTTAATTAGAATATAAAAGAGGAAAAAAAATAGGAGAAAACAGATTTGAGTATGACTAATTCTTCCCTATCCCTATAGAATTGCAAGATGGATATCATTTTTAATGACCGGCTTTCACATTTAGTGGTTTCCGGGATACAAGGCAAAGAGGCCGCACGTGGATGCTGTGATTAGGACAAGATTAACCTTGTCAGACGGGGCGTTTAAAGGAATCTAACCATTCATGACTGACTGCAACAGCAAAGCATCATTTCGGGTTAAAAGTGCCTGTGCCTATTTCCTCCACAGATAACAAAGGGGAGAGCAGACGGGATTCCAAGGAGTTTGCCCCACACCACCCAACAATTCAAGTCTTCCTTATACACAAACGTGATCAATTCAGCCATTTCCAGGCACGCCTATACAAGGTCATGCATATGCAGTGATTTGGCTGGAAGCCCTCGTGCTGGAGAACCTCTGCAGTTCCAAACCTCTGCGCCAGTTATTTCTATGTCGGATTGACAAATGTACTGTTAAAGGAATACAGCTTTCTCAGCATCCGGTATTGCCCGTAGGACTGTGCCACACGTATGTGTGATGACACACACGTGACTGGGGACCACGCGCACGTCTGGGGTGCACACACGCAGCGGTGCAGCTGCGGTGCCACATACTGCTTGACTTAAAAAGATCAGCAGAAGTATTTTCTTGGTCTAAAACTCTCGGAGTGGCAGAACCGTATCAATGAAATGTTAAATTTGGGCTAGGTAGGTTATTCTCAATGTAGTTCCTCTGCACGTGGTGGCCCGCCTTCAAGAATAAGACATTTACACACATCTCTACAGAGTTCCTTATTTCTGATAAACAGGTGCTACTCGTGTTAATCCCTTTTACTCTGAAATAAGCGCCCGCTAACAAAATTTCTCAGGTAGCTAAATTAAAATCATTAAACCTGTTTGAATTCCTCTGTCCTGGCACAAATAGGTACGAGTTTTGTCTGCCCTCCTCAGGCTTCCTGGCAGACAGAAGATATGATGCTCTAAAATGCTACTACAAATTATTTTAATCCCAGTAACTGATGGAAAGTAATACCATCTCCATGGCTCTGAAAATTGTTTTTCTAACACGAGTCTGTGGATAGAAAACGCCACTGGTTTAGTTAACACAATTAAACAAACAAATCCAGACTACAAGGAGAAGTTTGCAAAGGCACACAAATCCGCATGGGCGGCCGGCAGCTCAGAACGCAGGAACGAAAAAATCCCAGGAAGCACCCAGGAGCTCGGTCTTCCACCCGTGTCTTCTAGTGACATGTAAATAAGGTCCAGGATATCGCAAAGTAGGATCACAGATGTTGTGCCTGCAAACCCCTCTAGCAAAGGTGCAACTCGCTGACAGACAAAGACGCCTTTGCGAGCAAAGCTCAGTACAGGTTACATGAGCTCCTGGGAGAGAGCTCATCAAAGAAATGCCAGGGCCCAGATTCCAAACTTTCTAGGCAAGAACTGAGATGGAGATTGGTTTTATTCCATTTATATTCATTTGCCAACACCCATACCATTGGGTCAAAAACGTGACCCTCTCCTAAACTGTATGGGGGTGGCTTTGCCTCTTTCTGTCGGTTGGTTTGCTGCGTTTAGTTGGTTGGTTGGTTTCATAGGATCATAGAATGAATCACAGAATGGTTTGGGTTGGAAGGGACCTTAAAGACCATCCAGTTCCAACCCCCCTGCCATGGGCAGGGACACCTTCCACTAGACCAGGTTGCTCCAAGCCTCATCCAGCCTGGCCTTGGACACTTCCAGGGATGGGGCATCCACAGCTTCTCTGGGCAACCTGTTCCAGTGCCTCCCCACCCTCTGCGGGAAGAACTTCTTCCTGATATCCAATCTAACCCTCCCCACTTTCAATTTGTACCCGTTCCCCCTTGTCCTGTCACTACAGGCCCTTGTAAAAAGTCCCCCCCAACTTCCTTGTAGCCCCTTCAGGCACTGGAAGGTGCTATAAGGTCTCCCTGGAGCCTTCTCGTCTCCAGGCTGAACAAGTTTCCCCCTGGTTGAAGTGATAAATATACTTTAACCAGGTTCCTGTGCCAACTCCATCCTCCTCCATATGAGAGCAGGACGTGTCTAATTACCTGTCTAATTGCAGGGGAGCAAGGGGGACGGGGCAAGGAAGCAAGTGGAGTTGTACAATACAGATCCCTTCAGAACTGACGGTGGTGTTAAATGTTTTCACAGCAACTGATTGTATCTCTGAGCTGTCAGGACGTGAAACATCCTTGGACAAACACCACCTACCAGTGTATAAAGTCGGAAAGAAACCTTTTGTTTTGGGAGGTGTTCTGCTGTCAGTCTAGGCCTCTGAAAACTTCAGATTCTTCAGAAAAAAGAAAGGGTGCACAGTGTGCACGACAGCTGTGGGAGCTGACTGAAGCACCAAGTGATGCTGACACAGGACAGCCGAAACGGGAAGGCTTTCGAAGAAACAAGGACTCCCACTACACCAACCACAAGCACAACAGTGCTGCTGCTAACTACACGCTAAGCCAGGCAGGAGGTTCCTGCCACGCCAACACCCTCTCCCTTGGAAAGAGCTCTGCCGTATTTACCCTTCTGCACTGTAATAGCTCGAAACAACTAAAATGCTACAATTTTTCCCCTTTTAACTTTTCCCTTCGAACTAACTTTACAGCCTTTCAGGCAAATTGTACCCAACGCGGTCGCATTCAGTCTTCAGCCTCGCGCGGGTACCCAGCGGGTCCTGTCATTTCTGGGGCAGGGTGATGAGGGAAGCTCCACCTGGGATGCTTCAGTTCAGCAGCGGGAAGGGGGCTGGTTACAAGGGCAGCCTCTCCGGGTAACTGCGCTAGAAGAGCGCCCGCTCGGTCATGCTCGCTTCTGTTACGCTCCCTGGTCCTGTGCTGTTCCAACCTGCCCCACCAAGAAACCGGATTTGGGAGTTACGGCAGGACCCGCTCTGCGGTTTTAGATTGTTGTTCCCTCGAGGCACTTCGGAAATCGAGTTTTCTCTCATGAGACTATCCCGTAAATAAAAGGGTAATTAAAGCCTTTATTTTAAACTGAAAGCGGCGCAGATGAAGCGCTCTGAGGAAACGGGATCCGGGGAAGAGGTCTCGGTACGGAACCGACACCCCCCTTTCCCCTCCGCAGCGCGGGGCAGCCCCGCGCATCCCGGCGGCGGGCTCCGGCC